>NC_073341.2:34872500-35172500 GCF_027580225.2 Misgurnus anguillicaudatus | reverse complement strand
GACTTCTCTGCTGTTGAGGTAATCCAGAAATGGCACGACCAGACCTTGGCCGAGGTAGATCTTCACCAGAGTCATAGCGATGTCCTGACGACTCTCTACTGTTGTCACCTCTTCAAGCAAAGTGAGAGGTGTGGGATCATCAACCTGATAACAGGATTGGGTAAAAGATTCGGCTCTCTTATTTCATATTTTAGGATTCGGCTCCCTTATCTCATATTTTAGGATCGACTGTCTTATTTTATATTTTAGGATCAGGCTCTCTTATCTCATATTATGGGATTCTCATATTTTAGGATTTGACTCTCTTATCTCATATTTTAGGATGAGACTCCCTTATCTCATATTTTAAGATCTGGTTCTCTTATCTCATATTTTAGGATTAGACTCTATTATCTCATATTTTAGGATGAGACTCCCTTATCTCATATTTTAAGATCTGGTTCTCTTATCTCATATTTTAGGATTTGACTCTCTTATCTCATATTTTAGGATGAGACTCCCTTATCTCATATTTTAAGATCTGGTTCTCTTATCTCATATTTTAGGATTAGACTCTATTATCTCATATTTTATGATGAGACTCCCTTATCTCATATTTTAAGATCTGGTTCTCTTATCTCATATTTTAGGATTAGACTCTATTATCTCATATTTTAGGATGAGACTCCCTTATCTCATATTTTAAGATCTGGTTCTCTTATCTCATATTTTAGGATTAGACTCTATTATCTCATATTTTAGGATTTGACTCTCTTATCTCATATTTTAGGATGATACTCCCTTATCTCATATTTTAAGATCTGGTTCTCTTATCTCATATTTTAGGATTAGACTCTATTATCTCATATTTTAGGATTTGACTCTCTTATCTCATATTTTAGGATGAGACTCCCTTATCTCATATTTTAAGATCTGGTTCTCTTATATCATATTTTAGGATTATACTCTATTATCTCATATTTTAGGATGAGACTCCCTTATCTCATATTTTAAGATCTGGTTCCTTATCTCATATTTTAGGATTAGACTCTATTATCTCATATTTTAGAATTCGTCTCCCTTGTCTCATATTTTAGGATTCGGCTCTCTTATCTCATATTGTAGGATTAGACTCTATTATCTCATATTTTAGGATGAGACTCCCTTATCTCATATTTTAAGATCTGGTTCTCTTATCTCATATTTTAGGATTTGACTCTCTTATCTCATATTTTAGGATGAGACTCCCTTATCTCATATTTTAAGATCTGGTTCTCTTATCTCATATTTTAGGATTAGACTCTCTTATCTAGTATTTTAGAATTCGTCTCCCTTGTCTCATATTTTAGGATTCGGCTCTCTTATCTCATATTTTAGGATTAGACTCTATTATCTCATATTTTAGGATGAGACTCCCTTATCTCATATTTTAAGATCTGGTTCTCTTATCTCATATTTTAGGATTTGACTCTCTTATCTCATATTTTAGGATGAGACTCCCTTATCTCATATTTTAAGATCTGGTTCTCTTATCTCATATTTTAGGATTTGACTCTCTTATCTCATATTTTAGGATGAGACTCCCTTATCTCATATTTTAAGATCTGGTTCTCTTATCTCATATTTTAGGATTAGACTCTCTTATCTAGTATTTTAGAATTCGTCTCCCTTGTCTCATATTTTAGGATTCGGCTCTCTTATCTCATATTTTAGGATGAGACTCCCTTATTTCATATTTTAAGATCTGGTTCTCTTTTCTCATATTTTAGGATCAGACTCTCTTATCTCATATTTTTAGCCTGGGTTTCCCCATGCTGCCTTGCACGCAAATTTATTCACGCTGCAAGTCTAGCGTGGAAACCATGGACCAATTTTTTCCCTGAAATCAGTGCTTTAAGTGGGCCGGAACGCGCCGGTACTCAATACCGCCACTTCTAAATTTAGCTCTTGAGCGTACCACCACCTCTCCCTGTGGTACGTGGTTTTAGCGTACCGGAATGCTCATTTGCACATCTGTTTAAATCAGAGGTTTTAATCCTTTGGCTGCGCTGCCGCTTTTCAGAGCGCTCCTCACAATGTACACTTCCTAATTCGTCTCACGGAGAGCAGAGACTACATTACGCATACACCCTTGAGTTTACAAGTTAAAAGCGCATGCGTCGCCTTTGCTGTCAGTCAGCATCAACGTGGTCTGGAGAGGTGTGTGTTTGTGTGTGAAACGCGCAACCATAGCTATTTGGTTAAAATGAAAATACAATGAACACTTAATATGACGAAGACCATTAAACAGAGATAAGACAGCCGAATCATAAAATATGAGATAGGGAGCCAAATATTAGATAAGAAAGCCAAATCCTAAAATATGAGAATCCTAAAATATGAGATAAGAGAACCGAATCCTAAAATATGAGATAAGAGAGCCTGATCCAAAATTATGAGATCCTAAAATATGAGATAAGAGAACCGAATCCTAAAATATGAGATAAGAGAGCCTGATCCAAAATTATGAGATCCTAAAAGAGAGCTGAAACCTCAAATATGAAATAGGGAGCAAAATCCTAAAAATCCTAAAATATTAGATAAGAGATCCAAATCCTAAAGTATGAGATAAGAAAGGCAAATCCTAAAATATGAGAATCCTAAAATATGAGATAAGAGAGCCAAATCCTAAAGTATGAGATAAGAAAGGCTAATCCTAAAATATGAGAATCCTAAAATATGAGATAAGAGAGCCGAATCCTCAAATATGAGAAAAGAGCCGAATCCTCAAAAATGATATAGGGAGCAAAATCTTAAAAATCCTGAAATATGAGATAAGAGATCACATCCTAAAATATGACAATCCTAAAATATGAGATAAGAGAGCCAACTCCTAAAATATGAGATAAGAGAGCTGAATACTCAAATATGAAATAGGGAGCAAAATCCTTAAATATGACAATCCTAAAGTATGAGATAAGAAAGGCAAATCCTAAAATATGAGAATCCTAAAATATGAGATAAGAGATCCAAATCCTAAAATATGACAATCCTAAAGTATGAGATAAGAAGGGCAAATCCTAAAATATGAGAATCCTAAAATATGAGATAAGAGATCAAATCCTAAAATATGACAATCCTAAAGTATGAGATAAGAAAGGCAAATCCTAAAATATGAGAATCCTAAAATATGAGATAAGAGATCAAAATCCCAAAATATGAGAATCCTAAAGTATGAGATAAGAAAGGCAAATCCTAAAATATGAGATAAGAGATCCAAATCCTAAAATATGAGAATCCTAAAGTATGACATAAGAAAGGCAAATCCTAAAATATGAGAATCCTAAAATATGAGATAAGAGATCCAAATCTTAAAATATGAGAATCCTAAAGTATGAGATAAGAAAGGCAAATCCTAAAATATGAGAATCCTAAAATATGAGATAAGAGATCCAAATCCTAAAATATGAGAATCCTAAAGTATGAGATAAGAAAGGCAAATCCTAAAGTTTGAGATAAGAGATCCAAATCCTAAAATATGAGAATCCTAAAGTATGAGATAAGAAGGGCAAATCCTAAAATATGAGAATCCTAAAATATGAGATAAGAGATCCAAATCCTAAAATATGAGAATCCTAAAGTATGAGATAAGAAAGGCAAATCCTAAAATATGAGAATCCTAAAGTATGAGATTAGAAAGGCAAATCCTAAAATTTGAGATAAGAGATCCAAATCCTAAAATATGAGAATCCTAAAGTATGAGATAAGAAGGGCAAATCCTAAAATATGAGAATCCTAAAATATGAGATAAGAGATCCAAATCCTAAAATATGAGAATCCTAAAGTATGAGATAAGAAAGGCAAATCCTAAAATATGAGAATCCTAAAGTATGAGATAAGAAAGGCAAATGCTAAAATTTGAGATAAGAGATCCAAATCCTAAAATATGATATAAGAGAGACAAATCCTAAAATATGAGAATCTTATAATATGAGATAAGAAAGGCAAATCCTAAAATATAAGAATCCTAAAATATAAGATAAGAGAGCCTGATCTTAAAATATGAGATGAGAGTTTGATCCTAAAATATGAGATAAGAGAGCCGAATCCTAAAATATGATATAAGAGAGACAAATCCTAAAATATAAGAATCCTAATGTATGAGATAAGAGAGTCTGATCCTAAAATATGGGGTAAGAGACGAATCATTATTTTAAGATCTGCCTCTTTTATTAAACATTTTAAGATTTGCCTCTCATAAAAAATACGATAGATTATATAAGGAAAATACACATTTCTATAAAATAAATATTAAACATCACTATAATTCAGTGTTTCTAAAAGTATGTTGTGTGTGTAAGGACCTAAACTAGGATGTTTCTTATAGCTCACAGCAGGTGTATGTGTTTTTGTGTGATGTACCTCAGCTGGAGAAATGACAGCTTCAACTAGCAGATCCATCAGAGGCTGATAATACACAGAGGGAAGAATTCTGTCCTCCACCAAACGCACCTTCAAACGTAAGGCACCCAGTTTCCCTCTGATAGACAGACAGACAGTGTAGGTGAAAGTGTGCTTACACCAGACTGTGTCTCATTCACAGATAAACTCTAGGAGACAGTATAGTAACTTTTAAATAATTTATTCAAACCACAAGCCCAGAGGAATAATTTGATGTCTGGCTTGATGTCATATTCATTACATAAAAAACCTTTTGCAGGCTTAAATCAATTAAGATCACACTACAGCATATCAAAACATGACACTATCACCAGATTGTGACCGTATGCACATAAAGATCAGCTCAGACACACAAATTTACCCAGCGTCGTCCTCTTTGTTCCTCAGTGGTTGTAGACGAAACCAACCCTGCAGTACTGGAGTTCTGTACATACATGACAGAGGGATTTCCACCTACACAAACATTCAGTATTACAGTTAAACCACACCAGTAATATATTTGACATTAACACTGATATGTGTGTGTAATTACAGCATAACATTACAGCTTCAATGTGCACAGTTAAACTCTTCTTCTCTATCGAGTCATTATTCAGGTGAAACACAATGAGGTCAATATGTAAAATGAGTCTCATGTTTCTGTGGGTGTTCATAAAGCGAGCTGTATTACATTACTGTACATTGCTCTTGATTGGTTCTCTACAGTGTAATGTTGTTCATGTATTTCAGAGACAGCAGAGCATCAACACTAACAGCAAGAGAAACGCATCTGTCAAACGCTCTCCACCAGCCAGAATATCCTTCAATACAAGCTTTGACGTCACAGCAAACATGGTTTTGTTAGAGAAATGATGGCTTCTGAAAATAACTACAGTTCATTACCGCACAATGTGATTTACGAAAAGATAAAGAATAGATGAATCTGAATGAAATTGGCGGATAGGGTTTATTTGTGAGCTCCCAATCTAGGAAACATTTTTGGTTATCACACTAGATAGGAAACATAATGCGTCGACAGTATTTCATTTAGTATTCGTTTCAGGTATGGAGTAAATACTGTATGATGTGTTGAGGTGACATTGATATTTTACTCATAAAGAGACATCATGTGAATTATTTAAACAAAAACACTGATGGGCGTGTTCCACCTTCCCCAGAAAGTCGTTCTTGCCCACCATATCCCAGTCCCAAACCTCTACTATGATGTTTCCATCAGCATCATCTTCACCTTCATTCAAACATAACTCCAGACATTCATCCCAGTGAGGGAAACGAGTTTTCTTGATTATCTGATATAAATGCACATCATTTAAAGCAGATACACAATTAATTATTATTCAGTGGATGTTTTAGATCATTATAGAAGTAATTGTCAATTTTAAAGTAAAACATTTTAATCACATTAACATGACAACAACTAAGTTTACACTGTAAAAAAAAAAAATCAGTAGAAATTGCAGATGGGTTGCCGGTAACCGTAGATTTAAATTGATGTTATTTACTGTCTTTGTCTTTACAGAGTAAAACTAAAAAAACAGCATCAAGCAAAACATTCTGGAAAACAAAATCTGAAGCAAAAATCAGAAAAAGTTTGATGATGATTTCTGATTCCCAGAATGCTTTGCATGAGGCTGTTATTGTATAGTTTTATTCTGTAAAGATAAAGACTTGTTAATATTTAATATTTATTTAACTTTGAACAAACTCTTACCAGTAAATAACATACATTTAAATCTACTGTAAATTACTGGCAACCCAGCTGCAATAACATTGTAATTTCTACTGATTTTTTTTACAGTGTAGTTTCTAAACATCTTTTTAAAATCACTGAATTTATTTCAAATGAACAATGATCACTAAATGAAGACGCGTGATCTTACCGATGTCTCAACGCTGAGATTGTTGTAGATTATTCTTGTAAATGGATCAGATGTACCAGTAATATCACGTGGTGCCAAATCTCTGTAATGAATTAAAATACAGTTTTAACATTTCATTGGTTGTGTGACTTATCACATTTCATCACAGGTGTCTGTAATATAATCATAATAATTACAGATATGATGAAACCACCTATACGTTCTTTCACATTATGTCTAACGTCATACCGCACACACACACATTAAATCTAATATCTCAAACAATGACTCCTACACAGCAAAAATTATTTTCAAGAAAAAAAATTCTTAGTATTTTTGTATTCTTGTTTTCAGTAAAAATATCTAAAAATTCGTAAATGAAGATGCTTTTTCTTGATGCGCAAAACGACCCAAGAAAATAAGTCTAGTTTTTTGACCAAAAATATATAATTTAAGTGATTTTGTGCATAAAACAAGCAAAAAAAAATCTGTCAATGGGGCACGCAAAAAAATCTTGAACATTTTTCTTAAACACTAAAGTCAAGAAAAATTCAAGAAAAAATTGCTTACCCCATTGGCAGATTCCTTCTGCTTGTTTTATGCACAAAATCATTTCAATTTAAACTTATTTTCTTGGGTCGTTTTGCTGATCCAGAAAAAGCATCTTAATTTAAGAATTTTTAGATATTTTTTACTGAAAACAAGACAAAAATACTAAGATTTTTTTTCTTGAAAATCTTTTTTTTACAACTTCTCAGATGTTTGTCCTGAGATCTCACATTTTTAACTTTCTGATGAGATGACATCAGTGTCTCTAACTTTACTCAGAATATGACAAAATTCAAATATGATGATCTTAAAAATTTCTTATCAGATTCTCTTAAAGGGACAGTTCACCTAAAAAATAAAATTCTGTCATTCATTTACCCTCATGTTATTACAAACCTCTTTATTTTATATATAAGCAATATTTGTAACCAAACTGTTTTAAGCACCATTGACTTCCATAGTATTTTTATTTCCTATTATGGAAGTCAATGGTGCTTCTGTTTCCTGCTTGATTACAAATATGTTCCATTGTATTTAGCAAAACATAAAAATGTATATAAGTTTTTGACGGCCTGAGGGTGAGTGGGTGGTGACAGTATTTTCATTTTTGGGTGAACTATCCCTATAAGACCAAATAATATAGAGCTATGCAATTCACCAGTTGCGGCCGGTGACTTCTTTTTTCAAGGGCGCTCGATGCAAAGTTTGTCATGTGTTCCTTTGTTCAAAATATGTGTTCTGCGGGTCGAGAGATCCTATGTGCATCACATGTCTTGTCAAAATAAGTGCTTGCTGCAGACGCGTCTAAAGGGTTTATGAAAATAGAGACGTTCACGTTTGCCAGATACTCGCATAATCTTATGCGTAATCAGAGTTTACTGTTAAGGGAGTGTCTTGCGTGTATTTTGTAAACGTGAGCGTCTCTCAGATCATGAACGGTTTTGACGCGTGTGCAGCGGGCACTTATTTTGACATAACACGTGATGCACATGGTTCACATGACGCAAAAAACACATATTTTGAAAACTCAAGCAACACACGTGACACTCTGAACACTTATTTTGGGTGAAAAGAGGTTTCTTACCGGGCCTCAATGACGTGACAGTTCAGAAAGGTTTTGTGAACATCTCTGTGGAGCTCCAGAGCCAAATGAAGCTCTCCCTGAATCTCCTCATCTGGATCGACACGAGTCAGATTCAACCAGTTATCTAAACCTAAGGATTAAAAACATGCACATATGTGACCTTGCCTGACGTGAAAACTCAGCTAAAATCATCCTACATAATGTAAAGAACATTCTGTGAAAACATAATTTTGATATCTTTAGTCTTTAATTGACTGAGTAAGGTCATGTCAAAGATTGATTGATCAGTCTAATCAAACTTTGATGCTCCTGATCTCAGAAATTAATTTTGAGACTAGCCTGGGTCACATATCAGGTTTTAGTTCTTTGTTTTTTATCCAGACCACACTATATAGTCATGAACAGTGCTTGCAGTGTACACTATCATAAACTTACGCAATCTTTGAAGCATACTATTAAACATGAAGTTTAGTGATGTCACATGACATTTGTGCAATGCACTAGTGTTTTTCATGTAGCAAACTGTTTAAATCACGTGAATTATATTGACTTGCGTTTACAGTTGCAATAAATCAGAAGACTAAGGGTTGTATGGACCCAAACTCTTCCCATGATCTTGTGGGTGAGTCAGTCGTGACAGGCTGCAGTGATTCATGTTGGCTAGATGTGAAACCCTCCACAGTCATTTAAACTGCACATCATGTTTTTCCCATAAGAACTAATAATCAGCTGAGCAGTGTACCAGCAATTTGATTAAAGAAGAGTATTAAATCTATAAGTAATGTGTTATTGTTTAACATACTGTAGATCGTTCTTTACATAGCTTTGTTTCTGATTTATATAAAGAAACCACCATCCTCTTAAAAAAATATTTTCAAGAAAAAATGTTCTTAGTATTTTTGTCTTCAAAACTGACTCTTTCAGTAAAAATATCTAAAAATTCTTAAATTAAGATGCTTTTTCTTAAAAGCAAAACGACAAAGAAAATACGTTTTTAGACCCAAAAATATCAAATTTAAGTGATTTTGTGCATAAAACAAGCAAAAAATCTGCCAATGGGGTAAGCAAATTTTTCTTGAATTTTTCTTGAATTTATTCTTTAACAAAAATGTTCAGGATTTTTTGCTTACCCCATTGGCAGAGTTTGTTGCTTGCTTTATGCACAAAATCACTTAAATGTGATATTGTTGGTCTATATTTTTACGGAAAACAAGAAAATCTAATATGTATATATACATATTAGATTTATATATATATATATATATATATATATATATATATAATATATATATATATAAAATCTAATTAATGGACCAGTACATATATTATGAAGCAGTACTTATATCAAATTAAGACTGGGTTTATATACTTCGTACATTACAAAAAAAACAATAATTATTGGTAAAGCATTTTATATTACTAAATAGATTTTAATGTGGAAACTTTCATTTTAATCAAGTTTTAATTTGTAATATTATATTTTTAATGCATCTTGTTGTGTGCCTAATTTTATTTTCCAAAAAAACATTTAAAATTAAAAAATTATTTTGAGGACTCCTGTTTATACTACCAGGGACTCCAAAGGGCCCTGGACCCCCTGTTGAAGACCCATGCACTTAACAACAATAACCTGAAACGATAAATAGTCTGTTGCATGATGCTAAAAAGTTGTCAAGCATACAGGTCAACATAAAAAACAAATTAAGAACCTAAACAGATTTATATCTCATATAACCGTAAAGGTCAACTGGAGTCATGTGATCAGTCATAGAGAGTCACAGATCATAGAGAGTCAGACCTTTCTCAACATTTATCATGAAACAACATCTAACTTTAGCATGAGAAACAACAGCAGATGCTTACCTTTAGGTTGAGCAGTGATCATTTCTTTATTAAGAGAGATTTTCCCGATCACATCATCATGACTGTCATGTTGAAAAGAAAAACATTACGTCTATCTTTAGATATTATAAGTCAAGGAGAAACACTACAGCTTGTATTAATGCAGTGGCGGCTGGTGACTGCTCATCCGAGGGGCGCTAATTCAAAATAAGTGTTCGGAATGTCATGTGTGTTGCTTGCATTTTCAAAATATGTGTTTGTTGCATCATGTGAACCATGTACATCACTTTTTTTTAAAATAAGTGCCAGCTGCACACACGTCAAAACTGTTTATGATAAAAGAGACGCTAATGTTCACAAAATACACGCAAGACACTCCCTTAACAGCAAACTCTAATTACGCATGAGATTATGCGAGTATCTGGCATATGTGAGCGTTTCTTTTAACATAAACCCTCAGACGCATCTGCAGCAGGCACCTACCTCGACAAGACACGTGATGCACATACACGCACTCGATGTGCAGAACACATATTTTGAAATAAGGAACAACACACGACGCGCTACGTACATGTTGTGACGAACTTCGCATCAAGCACCCACGAAAAAAGAAGTCACCGGCCACCACTGTATTAATGTATGTTTAAACAGCAGGGGAGACAAAACACCATGACTAATTTAATAAAGAATAAACTGTATTTAACTCTTTCCCCGCCATTGACAAGTTATCTCGTCAATTAAGAGAAAACATTTGCATTAAAAAACGTGTTCAGGATGAAGTTTTATGTTAATCTGTAATACTGTGATTATCCACTAGTGCACTTACCCAATTTATAAAAAACTGAAGCAAAAAAATATTTACTAATTTTAAACTCTGTGTACACTGAAAAAAAAAAACTCTGGTTGCACATGACTGAATTAAGTTTTCTTGAAATTATTTTTCTTAAAAAATTGTATCTACGTAATTTAATTATGTACACCAGTTCAACATGATTAAATCAAGTTTTCTTAAAATGAAATTAATTTTAATTAATGTTAATTTCATAAAAAAACTAATTTAATTATGTGGAACCGATTACAGAAGTTTTTTTTTCAGTGTATGTTTTGATACTCGTTCTGAATCTGATCTATAAAAACTTTATTTCAGAAAAATGCTATTATTTCAGCTTTTTTCTAAAATATTTTTATTCTTTAAGAAAAATACCCATATTTAAAAAATATAGATAAGATGAAAGTTTTTTTCCGTTGTGTTTGTTTGTTTGAAAGCAGAGGGTTTGTTCTTTCATTTGATATATTTGTATGTCTAGATATTTTTAGAAGATTTTCCTAGAAAATCTACCGACGTGACATTTTGTGAAACTTTTGTGAAAATCACAAAAACCGCTGGTGGGCAACTTTTCAAAAAGTGGCCGGCGGGGAATGAGTTAAGTATTTACTATAAGATGGACAAATATACTCTTAAAAAAATAAAGGTGCCTCATGATGCCATAGAAGAACTTTACTGTCTAAATAGTTGTTTAAAGCATCTTATACATCTGAAGTACCTTTTTGTTTTTATAAAAGGTTCTTTAGATTATAAATGTATAAAAGAAATGGTTCTTCCAAGAACCAAAAAGGTTCTTCTAAGGCATCATTGTGATCTTTACTGTAATGCAGAACTGTAAATGTAAGTTAATTTAAGATGTAGTGACACCATCATCTGTGTACTCATGTGAATGTGTGTTTACATCAGAGTTGATCTCCTTACATTAGTGAGTGTTTAGATTTCACTGCGAAGAGAAATACCCAGCAGCATACCGTACCGCCTGCTGTCAGCTGTTGGTTTACTCATCTAATCTCACACATTCAACAATTTACACTCTTCCTTCTGTAAGAACTCATTATTAACTCGTGTTTCATAAGCACTGACAAATCTCTCATCCACCCACCACCATATCACTTAAAGCTTGTATGGTTTTTCTCGAGTGGATCAAAACCGCTCTTTTGCATATCATGACTGTCAAGTTCAGATGTAATTTTGCTTTGTTTAAACTGAATGGTTTATCAGCTTGAGAATATAATGACAAAATGAGGTCAAAGAATCAGACCCATGCTGACCCTAACATTGAACCACACTCTCATCACGCTTGTTACCCAATGGTGTCTTCATCCATCACATAGAAGGTGAGCGAGTGGAAGCCGGTCGGCAGATGAAGGGAGTATTCCTCCCCCCAGAACGGATTCAGGTTCTTCCAGATGGTCGCTGTTCTAGATGGAGTACAGTAGAGAAGGTTTAGTTGGCAGGTATTTGCATTAGCACGTCAGCGTTTCTGAAATTACCCGGGTACAGAAACAATTTAAATGTCTATAAGTGACGATGACAGAAAACAATCAATAGGGTCACCCAATTTCTCAAAAGGAAGGCTCGATCATTTCCATTTCAAAAGACACAAAGCTTTTTAAATATGCACCACACCAGGTGTGCTGTATCAAATACAGCATCTGAAAGAAGAACACACACATGTTCCTAATAGACACACAAATCATTTGTTGAGGGAGTGGGGGATAGTTGGTCTCCATGGTAACGGACTGATGCTGTAACTGGTTGATGCTTGATCCGCTGTGGTACACAAGACGTGTGTATGTGTGTCATACAAAACGTTTTTTAAAGAGAAACATTATTATTACCAGTTACACATTAATACCAATAAATTACATTAATTCACCATTTACACACATGCTCACTTTTTCGAGCTATATACACATAGGGTACCATTTACTTTCATTAGCTATATATATTAATTATAAAGACTACCAACTAAACCAAAGCAGAATCTACCTGAATCTTATATAAAACATTTTTATAATAATAACAAACAATTACAATTTTATACTAACATTCATTCAAATCATTTGCGCATTTACTGTTTTTATTAGTGAAGAAAAGCTCACTCAGGTAAGAATGAAAGCCTCACCTGGCCACGACTTCATTGTCAACTTTAATGATGCAGTATGGATCACTGCTTCCAGACCTGAGGTAAAAACAATAACAACATGCTCGTGTCCTAATTATAACTCGGTTTAACTTAATATTTGATATTTCTGTGTAAAATATCGCTTTAACGAAGCCATTTAAAGAAAGTGAATTGAAGCTTCATCTTACACATCTTTAGCGGGCAGATTTCTTCCCTCGACGATGCGGATGTACAGCGAACTGTTTTTAGCCATGATCGATGATCGATACATCCACGCGTCATTGCATTGATGAGGAAGATCGCGACGAGTTTCTTATATAGATGCTCCTGTTGCGCGCTGCGCGTGCGAGTGTGAGATCTTTACGGCAGTTACAGATCACTGAGCTGACCAGTGAAAGACTGCACTGTAGGTTTCAACCTCACACAACCTTTATAAAACCTCAGGAGCGGACCTGTGGTAAATGTACTGTCAAAACTCTTTAGATAGAAATGTGAAATGATAACGACGTTTCCAAAATAAAAACTAATTACAATAAAATCCTACTATCCACTGCAAAATAAACTGAATGATGTTCAAGTGATGCTGTCAGATCCACACTCTCGCTTTATTTGTCCAAGTCCACGCAGGAATTCACGCGTTTATCTATTTGACTGATCCAATGCCCATGCCAGTGTATCCACTTCAGCAGTTACGCGTCTATGACACCACCAGCAGCCTGTGTGTTTCATCATCAGTACTGTATGTATACATGATCTCACATGACATCATTCAAACGGACCGTGATGTGTGTTTGTGTGGGCGCGCGCGCGCCTGTCTTACTATTGGAACCTGTTAAGGAAAAACACATCGTACACTGCAAAAAATTATGTGTTATTCTTCACACATTGTGTGTGCCACGCAATCCAAGGCGCCACTTCATGTTAAAACAAACGAAAGGGACAACACAAGCTGCGTCAAAAACAGCGATGGGAGTAACGCGCTACAATTAATTCTCCACTAACTTTACCTTTAGCGGTAATAAACATGTAAATGTGTCGTCCCTATAACACGCCTTCTGTGTTATTATTATTCATTGTGCAGCCCCCATGGTCTTGCGATGTTAGATCAGAAATGTCTTGTCTGCAAGTGTTCATTTATCACAAAATAGAGTAACGTGAGTAAATTTCACTAATTGTAACTGCATTACTTGATTTAAAAAAAATACTTCGTTGCATGTTTATTACCCCTAAAAGTAGTGGAGTTACAGTAACAGAATTAATTGTAACGCGTTACTCCCATCACTGTTTTTAACACAACTTGTGTTGTCCCTTTCATTTATTTTAACACGAAATAACGCATTAAATGGCATGACACACACAATGTGTAAAAAATTAACACATAATTTTTTGCAGTGTAGATACCCGCAGCTTTTAGATGCGTTTCTTGTCGTCTTTATGGTTCATTTTAGTTTCTATGGTGTTATTTTTGTCGAAAGCCAATTAATGTAACGCGATAGCGTGAATTAAATATATGCAGTGTTCTCATATGAATTAGCTCGGCTCCCTTTCAGATATTTCGTGTGCACGCTCAAATTTTGTCTTAATAAAGTCTAGCTATTCTTATTTAGCTATTTTGACATAAGTGCAGACATTATATATATATATAAATTATACAGTACATTTTTCAAGTACTTGTATCAAGCTGTCATTTGTGCTGGCTCTGGCCTCTATTAAACTTTTTCCAACAAAAATCAAAACTTTTCACAAGTTTGCCAATTTGCTGGAGATCGTCTTCTGACTGTAAGAGAAATAGATAGATTGCACTGCCCTGTGGTACTATGTAAAAGACCAGTTTTAGTGTTAGTTTGTGCCCCACTTGCCCCTTTTATTAAAATATTTTATTAAGTGTATTTGTGTTTTTCATTGTTGTTGTCCGTATAGGAATGTTTTGTAACCAAACTGGGCCTCTGATCGGTAACAAACATTCATCAAAATATCTGCCTTCGTGTTCATCAGAACACATTTTTTTTAGGTTTGTAACAACATGAAAGCAAGTAAATCATGACAAAATTTTTGGGTGAACTATCCCTTTAACCTGCAGACAACGGGAGATAGCTCTCTCTTGCCCTCCAGCGGGTGTTTCCCTACATGACGTCACAGGAAAACTACCAATTGGTTATTTTAAAATAAGGAGCACTTCAACCAAAGCTGCACATTTTTAGGTACTTCAGTGGGTAAACTAATCTAAAATGTAAACCGAAATAATATTTCTTCTTGGCCAAAAAGAATTTATAAAGTTCAATTTTGTTATTTTTTTTAATTGAGCATACATTTGAATGAAACAAATAAAAACAAATAGAAAATTGCAATTTCCATTGCAGTATATTACAGTTTAATTATTACAAACAGTAACATCCTAACAAAAATAAACCATATATAACTGGTTAAATTATTTAAAGCATCTATACAATATATTAATTTATATTTTAAGTAAACTAGTTAAATACACAATTTGCATAATTAATAAAAAACCTACATGTACAAGATAATGTACAAATGTGATAACAAATGAAAATATACAATGCATAGTTAATTGTAAAACTGATTATCATCTATAGTAGGCCTACCATCAGACTAATGCTTGACCTTGTATGAACAGAAAACACATTTTTGTCTTATTGCAAGATGTTTAAGCAGCGTGCTAATAAAACATATATTCGAACCAAATACAACTTACAAAAGAAATATTAATTCCCACAAAAAGGTGCTTTCTTCCACAAAAGTCAACCAAAATATTCTATATTTGGCAGTAAAGTGCATCCATACCACGTCACCGTGTCTCCTATTGGTTTGCTGCTGCAGACAGGAGTAAATATGTTGACAAGTGTGTAACAAATACTGAGTTTGGCTGTTACAGTGACCATGCTTCACAATAAGCATGACAGTAAGTCTTGTATTTTTATATATAAACAATCATCATACCATCATTTATACCTTGGAAAGAAACATAGTAGAAAATCATAAAGAGGTGAAGAGTTCCAGGGAAGGGGCAGGCGGCGAGTAAGACATGAAACAAACGATTCGATTCGGGAGACCCAGTTGAGTCAACACCATCCGTGCCCTTTTTCCAAGAGCATTTCTGACAGCAATTCTGCATAACTGCTGAAGAGTCAGGGGTGTGGCTAAAAGAAGTCAAAAATAAAAGTTATCATGTTTGTTGACACTATTCATTCTAGTTTAGCCAAACTAATATAAAAAATTTTCAATTATTTATCATTTAACTATTTGAAAAAGTATTTAGCCATTGATTTGTAACATAAAAGCAATAAAAAAAACATACATTCATAAACCTCTATGCAGCGGGCGGATGGTGAACCGGGTCTGGTGTACTGAAGAGGCTTTTTGCCGAGGTTGTCTCTGGCAAAAATATTTCCTCCATATTGTACCAAAAGCTCAATTAGTTCCAGATTTTTAACTTTGGCGGCGTGATGCAGTGCCGTCTCATGGATCTTGGCAGCATTTACATTTGCACCTTCCAGCAGAAAAAAATTCAAGAAGCAACAACATTTAATCAAAGGCTGTCTAACACCATAGACAGAATGTGCAAAGTCTTTTTGTCCCATTTTGTTTTTTAGCAAAAAAACAGCAAGGCCTCTTTAAAGTCGGTGTAGTCTGATATTAAAGGCGGGGTGCATGATTTTTAAAAAACACTTTGGAAAAGGCATTCGGGCCGACAACCAAAACACACTTGTAGCCAATCAGCAGTAAGCAGCGTGTCTACAGACATCGTTGCCTGGGTTGCGTATGTGTGGGGTGTGTCTATCAAAAGAAGGTTTAGATTCTATTGGGGTAGGGGCGTGTTTGTTTAGGTGATTTCAAATGTGAACATTGGCTTTAAGAGATCATGCATCATGTGTTCTCAGTTTGTAACACCATAGAAAAATGTCATTTTAACCACAGAGCCAAATTTGAATGATTAAAAAAAGTCAAATAAATAAAATAAATGATCAAAATTTTTGAAAAACAGGCAGGATTCTCTGCTGTGAAATGCTGGGGGCGTGTCTACTGTCTGTGCTGAAACCACACCCACTCGCAGGAAAGCTGCTGTCTCTCTCAAGTTACTTTCAAACACCACTACAACCAGAATCGATGCTCGCAATTGTGTTAGGGGCGGGGCCATGCTCGGTGACTCCAGTGGATCATCAAGCCACCGTTCTAGCCCCGCCCCAACACAATCGCGACAATTCAGAACTACAATGTCTTTGCAACGTGATTCAGCAATACATTTCTAACATTTATAATGCATCTGGAAACAATTCTCTGAAGACTTTATAATCTAGATATCAGATGGCCAGGACAGCTTAAATTTTAAAAGTCATTGTGTAATCGCATTAACAAGATCACATTACATTACTCACCTGCATTGAGCAGAACCTTGACACAGTCGACATGTTGCCTGGCACATGCCACATGCAGCGGAGTACCAAAGTGACAGTCGTGGGCTTCCATTAAAGCACCTTTATCTATCATGAGCTGGACACATTTTGAGTTACCTTGCAGACAAGATACAAAAGATATGAAGAGTTTCGTTGCAAAACGAGATAAATCCATTTTTTTAAATTTTTGTCAAAACATGTTTATTATTATGTTATCATGTTTTTATTTTGTTTTATGGTGCTACTAAGCTGTATTTTTTATGTTATGAAGGTTTAAATCAAAACAAACCAACTGCAGTTGCATTGATATTAATTGGAATGCACAACCAAAAAACGAGATTTCTGAACAATTAAAAAAACGGATTTATCTCGTTTTGCAACGAAACTCTTCATATCCACTCCAATACAAGTACAAAACATATTAATTCAACATCTTCATTTACGTTTACAATAAACTGTACCCTGTAAATTCTGCAATACAGCCTTGTCTTACTCATGTGGGGTAAAGTTGGGGACTTCTCAGCAAATATTCTTATAGTTTCAAATAGTAGACTGCGATACTAAGTGCAGCCGCTAGAGGTCAATCCTTTAAACAAACATCATTGCCTTACCGCCCATGCAGGCCTCGTGAAGAGGTGAGAAGGTGAATAGTGGAGGGTTGACTGTGGCTCCATGATCTAACAGCAACTTCACACACTCCAGACTCCCAGCAGCACAGGCGTCACATAATGGAGTGCTGCCGTCTATGTTACGAGCATCAACCTGTTAAACAACCACACCACCACCAAAACATAAACTGATGCACTGAGATACATTCAATTAACAGACCGGAAAACCTCCCCTGCACAAAAGCTCCCTGAGCTCCGTAAATGTCAATGTATATCCTTACGTGAGCTCCAGCATCCAGGAGCAGCTTGACACATTGTGTATGACCCTGTATACAGGCTTCATGAAGAGGTGTGATAGAGTCCACAGCCACGATGTTGACAGACGCTCCGTTCTCAATTAACTTCTGCAGCTGTACAGCTCTGCCCTGAGCCGCAGCCTCGTGAACTGCCGAGCGATCCGTCCAGAAGCCCAAACCATGTGCTGCACAGATAAAAACTTAAGCATTTCAAAAGCATTTACGACTACATGTGTTTCATTAACAAAAGGTTTATGTATAATATAATGCCTTTAGAGACCTGAAAAATCACTTATATTGTTAATTGTTACTTTGTGGAAGCAAACAGAAATACAGATATCCTTTTAAAAGTTGCTTTCAACTAGGGCTGTCAAACGATTAATCGCATACAAAATAAAAGTTTGTGTTTGCATATTATATGTGTTTGTACTGTGTGTAATTATTATGTATATATAAATACACCCACATACATGTATACATTTAAGTTTTTTTAGATATATTTTTATTTATTTATTATCAATATAAATTAAATAAAAATATAAATAAATAAATATATATTTACATGTAATTGTTTTTTAAATACAGACATGAATATATACATAATAATTACACGGTACACGAACATTCAATATGCAAACGCAAACTTTTATTTATGTGATTAATCGTTTGACAGCCCTACTTTCAACCTTTCAAATATGTTACCATAACTGGTCCGACTCCTGCACCCATCTGGAGTAGGGGGCGCCAGAGTTCTGATATGCTTTGAGGTCAAATAAATTGCATATTTATAATTTATTTAAATATTTTTTAAAGTTTAAAAATCATATGCTTAATGTAGTTAAAATTGTCTTTTTTAAAATTAAATATATTATTATTTTATTAATAAGGTGTTGTTGTGTTATTGTGTGGATTATTTGTTATTTAACCATGTTTTTTATGATGCAGTTGCTCTACTTTTGAGCTCAAGACAAATTTCCTTTTGGGACAGTAAAGTTTACCTAACCCGACCCTATTTATTCAAATAGTCAAAAATGTAGAGGTGGTGCTGGTCACTATTAAACAAAAATGCCTACAGTAAATGCAGTGTAACATTAATGGTGTATACAACAGTAACACCATAGTGTTTTTCATGGTTTTACTTTAATATTGTAATAATTTAGTACCATGGTAAATTTTAAAGAATTACAATATTACTTTACCCACGTGAAAAATCATTTTATATTGGAACCATTATTTCAATCAAGTTTTTTAACATTTCTATTATTCGACTTTTAATGCATTTTTGTTGCATGCCTAATTTCAATAAAAATAATAATTAAAGGTGCCAAAAAAGCATTGAAATTGTATGTTAGATTTTTCTTTGATATTTACATAGAAGATATGTACCTTTATTAAGTACAAATATATATCCATTTTCAACCCCAGGATTTGTCTTTTGAATAAAATAGTCTATTTTTGCCATATTTGGAAGGGTCATGAATAATAATGTTGAGCTCTGCTCTGATTGCTCTGCGGCTCATGTCAGTAGCAGAGCCATAGAGAAACAGAGTTGTGCCAACGGAAGTCCAGAAGCTCGGCCGTGACGTGATTCACGCAGACTTCAGTTAGTTCCTAGAAGCCCATAGTGAGCCATTGAAATACATTGAGTTAGAGGCAAAGAGCTGTGATTTTTCTTAATTTATAGTCAAGAAACGCATTTTTTTACAATATTTCTATATCACATCAAAATGTGAATGTAGTATTGTTATGTAGTTATATAAACAATGTTTTTTGACAAATTAAATCCACCAATATAGGAACATTTGTATGGTCATCTGCTGGTATGTGGCTTGTTAACATGTTTTACGCTGCCTTTAGCCACTTTAAAATGCATCACGCTGTACTAATGTAAGTTTATAATGTTATGCTTGTTTATAATGTACAAAGTGAATGTGCTGTGAATGTAACTCATAGTGGTTTAATTTATAAATATACAAAGCACAACATTAAAAAAGACTTTAATATTAATTTATTTTAATTTATTATAAATTATAATAATATTTCTGGCTTAGTGTAGTTTTCTTTTTGTTGTTAATATAAACATCTGATGGGACATAACATCATCTTCACTTTAAATGATTACTAATTTCTTAACTATGTAAGTATACATTTGACAAGTTATTAATAAATAAATTTATTTTATTTTATTTATTAACCAGCAAAACCACAGTGTTAAAAACATTCCACCCATATGTTGATGCATAAATATGCACTTTATACCACCATCACTTTATTTAGCCTCTCTAATTACACAATATTTACAATAATGGATGAATTTGCATTAAGAAAACGAAATTTACCAATACAAGGCTGTTAGTGGTTTGTTGTGTGTTGCTAAAGTTATCCACAGCTTGTCCTAGCCTGACCCGTTTTCTACTAACACCCCCTAAATGTACTAATTAAATGAGAAATAATGCACTACAAACACACTGATGCATAAAGTCATTCGATTCACATGTATTGCTAACATACAATCTTATTTGTCAAGCGTATTAAGTCTTAAAACTTGTATTAAGTTCAACACATTCAATCTTTCTAATGCAACTCTATGGAGCTGACTGTTACTTCCGGGAACTTTGGAGAGACTCCGTGGTCCGCCATTGCTGTAAAAAAACCTTCCATTGGAGTGAACGTACTTGACGTAACTCTCTCCTCCTATGGCTCTGGTCAGTAGCTCACATTAGTAAACATTTGAAAAATTTTCTAATTAATTTAATGTGTTATTTAATGTTGGTGGCGTACATCTTGACTGTGACATCACAGTCGTGTTATGTTGAAATTGACCTGTTTGCCACGAGGTTTACATAAAAATGAGGAAACAAACGTGTTTGAGGCTCACGATTTGTCATTACATGTACAGAGCTCTTATTATTCATCTATGCCTAGGTAAATACAGTTTTTAATTCTATGGCACATTTAATTTAAACAATATTTGGAGGACGGAGGACCCCCATTGAAGACCCATGCTTTATAATGTATAACATCCACAATAAAGGAGACTTTGCTGAATTATAGGTTGCCTTAGTTCACACTGATACAGGCTTTAGTAACCTGTTAATTGTCTTTGGTGACTGATTCAAGGCCAAACTGCATATGGCCACAATACAATTCCAGTTTGTTTTGTCATCGACCTTTGATCTAAACCTCTTTATTAAACACGACGTGTCATTTACATTTAGTCAGATCTGTCTTCTGATCAAATGATTACTACCCTGCTGGTTACTTGTAAACAATGTATGACAGATTTGCATTTCTCAAGTATAACTATTGACTTACCAATATCTCCAAAAAGCGACGGCCTCGCGCGCGTTATTTCAAACTCCATTATTTATTCACATTCATGTGCGAATTAACAAGGGAATGTGAGCTAGACACACGACCATCATAGTTTACTAACAACCGACCTGCTATCAGTTCAATGGCCTCTTTTTTTAATTGGATGCTACATAGTATGTTTTCTTTGGAGACCTTAATGCGGTGGCCCAAAAAGGCGACTCCACGTTAAGCTACATTCAAATCTCAGGGTGTTTTTTGTGCCGTTGGAAAATGTTTAACATCAAACACTATAACCTTTCAGATCTTTTAACTGCGATAATTCCGATACAGTGATATAAATGCAGATCTATTTCGGCGAGCTTTATAAACAGTTAAATAAAAATCATTATCGCTTAATTACCGATGGCTGTTATTGGTTCATTCTCAACAGCGCTGAGAAAAGTCACATATACCACATGCGTACGTGCGCAGGCTGTAGCCTCCGGAGGTCGCATTTGTAGACTGCATACGTCATCAAGACTGTCTTATTTCAGAATATTAACAATTATAAACTTGACTTTTATTCATAATTAATCGTAAATTGTTGTAATATGCGTATAACTTGCGAATGTAATGCTTAGTTAACTTAAATAAACGTCTTGATGACGTATGCGGCCTGCATATGCGACCTTCGCAAAACGGCCTGTGATTAATTTTGCAGATGAATATTGACACTCATAAACTTTATTTTTTAGATTGAAAATACAAGGTTACAAATTATCTTATCACGTACCAGGTCTCCCAAGCTTTGCACTTTTAAATAAAAATGTAATTGCCATTCCAGCTTCTTTTATTTCTATATTTTCTCGTCAGGTTTCGTTATTGTCGTTCATTGAAAGAGCGCCCACTTCTGGACTGGCTGAAAAACTAAACAAAGTCATCTTCCTTCACAGGACGCTTTATTTTATATGCAAAGCAATGATGCATCTGGCAGATTAGTAGTTTACAGAAAATAGAAACATTACTGCTTTGTCAACATTTAGTACCATTCACAATAACCAAAATATTGTATGAAGATGTTCATTAATTTCATAAACATTTATATGAAACATATTATTTTTCATTTACAGTATATTTCATTAGCCAAAGCACTGTTTAAATGCTTTCCAAATCCTTCATGTGGCTTCAATAACCAAAATGTCTTCAAAACCAACTTCAGGTGCCTTAAATGTGGGGTATATAGGTATATCCAATCCATTACAAGACATTGGAAATATAGGATGTATTTTTCTTTAAACTATTCAATTAATTACATTTTACGGACTTATTTTAAAAGAAATGTTACATATAAAGATAACATAATATATCAGATTCTGCATTATTTTTTAGATTACATATCAAATGCAACCAAACCTGTAACACTGGCCATGTTAACTTTATAGTACTAAAAGGTCAGGGGGTTATTTAACCAAATACTAACACATTCATCATCTTAATAAATCATCCTTTTACTTGAATTATTAATTTTCCTATGAAAAATATCATCATATTCAGTAGTGATTGCAACATTTTGGACCCTGCTGTATGTCTTCATAAAAAAGGCATTTGACTAAAATCTAATAAAGCAATATGACACATAAAACTGAGCTGATAGAACTGATCAGCTGATCCTTCCTTATTGTACATTCCTACATTCATAAAGCACACATTCTTCTAAGACCAATAAACAGCATCGCACCACATGCAGTTATGGGCAGCTTTTCTTATTTGCAGTCTTGCTACGATCACATGATCAAAGAGCTAAAATCATAATACTATCCATGTGCTGGCCAGCGGTATCCGACGTTGAAGCAGCTAAACATCAGTGGTGCGGAGATTGTCGAAGTTGTCTGGAATGTCTGTGTCAGTGGGACCGAACTGAGGCTGCGAGTGGTGCCGTTGTCGAGTTTGTGACTGAGACACTTGGCCTGTGTGCGAGAGCGATGGGAGAGAGCAGTACGGGCCCTCTTCCTTTAAACGCTGCTCCTGACTCGGTACAGGCGTCCAGGGCTGCCACGAATTGGCCATGGAGGTTGACTTCACAAGCTGAGGTTTGCCTTGCGTAGAAAAGACTTTGCCGGAACTACGACACTGAGACAAAGAAAACGTGAGAAACACTGAATAGGAATTATGTTTGTTAAAGGAAAACACCACTGTTTTTCAATATTTTACTATGTTCCTACCTCAACCCAGACAAATCAACACATACCAATCTTCCCTCAATGCATGCACTTAATCTTTGTACAGTGCATTGTGAAAGTGTTAGCATTTAGCCTAGCCCCATCCATTCCCCAGGATCCAAACAGGGACGAACACAGAAGCCATCAAACACTTCCATGTTATATGAAGATGAGTAGCTACACGAGTAAGTCTGGTGGCACAAA
Organism: Misgurnus anguillicaudatus; assembly: GCF_027580225.2. Lineage (NCBI taxonomy): Eukaryota > Metazoa > Chordata > Actinopteri > Cypriniformes > Cobitidae > Misgurnus > Misgurnus anguillicaudatus. The sequence goes on along the minus strand of NC_073341.2, from coordinate 35,148,757 downwards.
ACAAAACGCGGCAATTCTCAAGCGTACAAAAATAAGAACTATATTGCATGGCTTAAGAGCACTTAGACCTATGGTTCAAACTTCCCATAATATTACTGTGCTAGAGGTCGAAGTGCTGCAAACTAAGTGCTCTTCCACCATACAATATAGTTCTCACTCTTTATCGGCTAAAAAATATCCCCACGCTTTATTTTGTGCCACCATACTTACTCGTGTAACTACTCATGTAACAGTCTTTAAATAGGGAAAACATGGAAGTATTTGGTGGCTTCCAAATTCATCTCTGCCTGGATCCCAAGAAACGAATGGGGCTAGGCCAAATGCCAACACATTATTGACGCGCTGTACAAAGATCAATGCATGCATTTAAAAAAGATTGGGATGTATCAATTTGTCTAAGTTGAGGCAAGAACATAGCAAAGCATTGAAAAACTGTGGTGCTTTCCCTCAAAGGTCAGGTGTGTCATTTCTGCAGCAAACAGAATTGTGAAAATAATAAAAGCTTTCCTGAATATTTGATAAAACACACAGTCCTGCCAAAACTGCTTATGACATATAGGCTGAACCTACATGGGCAAAGTCCATGCAAATGTCAACCTTATTATGAAAAGTAAAGTTTTTAACCTACTGATATCTCAGATGTCAATATTTGGTGGTTTAAATACCCATGCAAATTCTCCGTTAAAGATTTATAAGCATTTCTTTTTATTATTTTCCATAGTTAAACAAGTGCAATTTTTAGAATTGTCACGTTTATAATGAAAAAATTTCACGTCCATAACGCTGTTTCAAATACAAAAATTTTAATAAAAATGTTTTTTTTAAATAAAAAAATTCTTTAAAGAGCTGTCCCTTCTCCATTTGTTGGAGGAGGCGGAATGATATTACGCAGCAGCCGAAAATAGTCCCCTTGGTAACTTTCAATAGCTGGGGACTATTTTCGTGCACTGCGTAATATCATTGCGCCTCCTGCAGCCATGTTATGTCAGCAAAGTCCTTGATTATTACGCCAGAATGAGAGTATAGTTTTCCGTTGGTCTTAGTACACGATTTAAGTACAGAAGAGTCAAGTTTTAAATAGGAAAAATATCGAAACTCTTATTTTTTTTTAGCGTAATGCTAATGGTCTAATCAGATTCAATGGATTATGCTAAGCTATGCCAAAAGTGGCACCGCCAGACCCGGAGATCGGCTTCCGAAATGGCAAAAATCAAATGTTTTACTCTAGAGGAGCTGGAAAATGAGCATATTTAAAAAAAAAACGTGGTGTGTGCCTTTAAGTCTGAATTGTGTAAGTGAAACTGCAAAATTCCACTATATTTTACTATTTATTGGGATCAGTATAATCTGATTAATTCACTTTTCATTGTGGTTTTTTTTTTTACCTTAGATAGTCCTCTGAAGTCTTGAATTTTTGTGCCAATATCCTTGATCCAGCCTTTCATGTCCTCTGGGGTGTCTGTCTGCATGCATTCAACACACACACACGCGCGCGCGCGCACACACACAAGACAACAAAACAAACCTTTACATTTTTGCACTATGCAACATTGTAGCTGTACTCGTAAAAAATGCTAGATTATTTTCAACCCAGCATTGGGTCAAAAATTGACAAACACAGCCGTTGAGTTAAATTAACCCAGAAAATGTATATATTTGACCAAACAATGGGTTGAAAATAAGCAAGCATTTTTTAGTATGTAAGTTTATGTAAATCACTTCACTATGGTTGTAAATGTTATTAAATTAAACGTACGATTACTCTGTTAATGAAATCACATTAAAGGAATTGTTTTGGGGTGTGAACTGTTGCCTTAAACTTCCTAAGCCCTATTTGCATCAGCAGAATGGCGGCCACAACACCTGTCACACTTTTAAATATGGTTTATAATGAGTTATTTACGTTTTGCTTGAGTGGCAGAGCATTTATGCAAGGATGATTCAAAACACATCAAACACAGCTGCAGATTCAGGTGCTCGTCAATGAGATAAACTTTATGTGCATCATACTTCCGAACATGTTACGATTCATTTTTTTGTGCATTACATTTGTCAATGATACAGTAGCTGGAACATTATAAACTAATTATTCAGCGTTACCTGGATGTAAAAGGTTCTGGTACTCGTGATGATTTCAAACAGATTGTCGCGGCATAGCAGTTCCCTAAAAACAAACAGCAGTGTTACAAATCAGCATGAAGTAACACATTCATTAAAGGTGCATTGTGTAACTTTTAGAAGGATCTCTTGACAGAAATGCAAAATAATAATACACATATTATCAGTGGTGTATAAAGACCTTGCATAATGAACTGTATTGTATAGATTACCTTACAAGCCGTTTTATCTACATAAACTATGAGTTCCCTTACATAGAAGTCATCGTCATGTTTCTACAGTAGCCCTAAATCAGGGGTCGGCAACTGGCGGCCCGCGGGCCAAAAGTGGCCCGCCAGCAATATTTTCTGGCCCGCCGGATTAATTTGAAGTCCGTTTTTTAATTTTTTTTTAATCAGACTTTTTTATTTTACAATAACAGTTTACAAAAATGTCCCCGTGTATCATTCCTTCATTCGTTTTTTCAAATCAAAACCAAAAAGAAAATAAAGAAAAACGACTTGTTTTTCTATTATTTATATCCTATCAAACGACTCGTTTTCTGAATGTGCGCTCAGATCAAAAATAAAAAAATGAATGAAAACGGGTTCGGACAAATTTTAATTGAACACCTTAGCAGACATATACCAATGAAATAAATTTAAACAGATCAGGTACTAACAGATTACATGTTAATAAGGGTTTTAATAAGGGTTTGAATAGCAACCATGCTTTCCTGTAAGTCTCATTCGCTTACAGTCCGACTTTTGAACTTTTTTCGTTATTATTTATTCGCGTATATTATTATTATTATTATTATTTATTGCTACACTGACAAATAGCAAGAATGTCCTGAAAAAAAATGCGTATAATAGCTATCTTAACGGGCCGCTTTTTCTCTACCAGCGCATCCGCGATCATAACTGTCATTAGAGTTTGAGCATACTTCTAAAACACAATCGATCAAATAATTGCAGAGGTATGACTTCATGAATCATTTGCAAATTTACCTCGTAAATCATGTCAATTCATCACGCGTGAAGACGTTAAACTCCGTGACATTGCAAATTACTGAAAAGTAATTGCTGGCTTTTAGAAACCACTACAAAATATGATAAAAATAAACTCTTTTACTGCAATAATATTTTAACTAATACACTTTTAAAGTAGATTTGAAAGGAATACTGTTGTTTTCTGCTACTTGAACTTGGGGCTCGAGCGCCCGACCTAAGGTTCGACCTGCCTTCGAAAACAGCAAGTCAAGTTCGTTTACCGTTTATTTATTAAGACTAAATGGGCAGGTAAATTCGTTAAAAAAATGAAAGTAATCCGCCAAAATATGGTTTTACATGTCTATTAAAATAAAGCCATTATTAATTTTCCTAACGCATAGTTCTTTGATCTTTACCTCCGTTTAAAACGTTATAAATTTGGCAAAGGAGCAATTTGAACAGCAACTCCGCAACCAACTCGGTTTATGATGGTGAGAAATTTGAGTGAGAGGCTTTGTCCTATTTAATTTATTATTTATATTTCATTATAAATACAATGAATACACTGTTAAAATAATATTTTTATTGGCACGAACACAATTTTTGTATAACATTTAAAATTATTTGTCTCTTTTCGTTAGAGAAATTTGAATGTGAGATTCTGGAAACGAAACGTGACGTTAAGTTTTGCGGACCCGTCAGGTCGGGAAATAAAGCGGGTGAACACAAATGAATCTATGAATAGAACCTTGTCGGAGCTGGACAAAAAACAGTCCAGCGGAGACCTCCTTAAACCTTAGGTGTGTATGTGTGTGTCCCGGTTAAATATTAATAAAAAAAGGAATAGTTCAAAAGTCGGACTGTAAGAGTATTTCATGAGAGCATAAATGCCTGTAATATTACCACTATAGTACTTGATCTGTTTAAAATGATTTCATTGATATATTATGCCTATAAAGTATTTAAATAAAAAAAATGTCTAATCCAGTAATTAATTTTTTTATCTGAGCACACAATCAGAAAACCCGTGGTGGTTAATTTTTTCATTTTTGTTTTTAATTTGAAAAAAAAAAAAACGATTGAACGAATGATACACAGACCCATTACCATGTTTTTAACAATTTTTAATGCCGTCTTTCGTCTTTTAAATAGGAAATAAAGACAATGTTTCTTGACAAAAGATCAGATAGCCTATACTAGGCTAATTCAAAATAAGACGTAAGTGTGCCAACAACAGTTGGCCCGCCATCTACTGGCTAAAAAAAATATTGGCCCGCGGCCAAAGTTACTTGCCGACCCCTGCCCTAAATGGACACACTACTCTACAGACAAAGTTTTGTCACTACGATGATGACATGTTTGTCCTGTGGTGGCTACCGTAGCTTCTCTGTGCGTTTCGAAAAGGGAGGGGTGAGCTTATGTAGCTTTATAATTACTGGATTAGCCTACAGCAAACATATTTTGCCTATTTTTGGATAAGAGAAGTTAAAGTGCCATTGTCAAAATTTGTTATGTTACAGCTTCAAAATGACAATACAGAGAAAACATTACAAAAATAGTTAATAAAGCTGCCGTTAATAGAGAAAAAATATCAGCAGTGGACCATTTTGAACCCCTAGATGTGGGCTAAGCCCCCAATGTTTACAATGTCTGGCTCCGCCCCTGCTGTGGACTGAGACGTTGGTTGCAATCTCACCAGTATAAAATACAGCTAAAAATCTACAAAGTGGACCTTTAATACGACGAATCTGTTGTTGGTGTAAAATGTTTAAAGAGACAGAAACATTAGCTTACCCTGATTTTACAAGGCACTCATTTACTTTAAGTACATCCTTCAATTTAATACTGCGCAATGGTTCCTTATCCTAAACAGAGACAGAACACACATTACAAAACATTTCACGATTAATATAACTCACTTGCATTGTGTTAAAGTGTTTATTATTACAATGTCTTATCCGTTTCAGATTTATAATAGCTCACATTTTGGTCATCTAGAATAAAAAATCTTCTCTTCCAACTCTTTCTCTGAAACAACAATAATAATAAAATTGAAGTTGTCAATAAATATTACAAGTGATCGGTGTTGGGGAAAGTTACTTTTAAAAGTAATGCACTACAATATTAAGTTACCGTCAAAAAAAGTAACTAATTGTGTTACTTAGTTACTTTTCATGGAAAGTAATGCTTACGTTACTTTTTAGTTACTTTTGCGTTTGTACTTTTTCTCGGCTGAGGCTTGATCTCTTTTCAGGCCTTGCAAAAATATCGAGCTCTGGCCTGCCATCTCAATTTCTGACTCAAACTGTTCCCACACAAGCATGTACGACGTTTAGTTTTAATCAAATAATTAAACTAAAGTTTTTAAAAAAGTAACTCAAATATTAATGTGTACATTTAAAAAGTAATGCATTACTTTATTTGTTAATTCAGAAAAGTAATATTATTACGTAATGCACGTTACTTGTAATGCGTTACCCCCAACACTGCAAGTGATTTGAACTCTTTTCCTGCCATTGTCTCATCAATTAAGAGAAAACGCTTCCTTGCCAATGAAAATCCGTACTTCCACTAGGTGGCGCTCATACATTACTTATAAAACACTGAAGCAACCACTGATCCAAAAACAGTAAAAATTCTGTGTATGTTTTAATTATCGGTCTGAATCTGATCTCTAACAAAAGTCCTTATTTATTTCAGCTTTTTTGCTCAAAATTTGTCATTTTTAAAGAAATGTACTTATATTTAAGAGGTGATAAAAGAGAACAAATAAAGTTTTTTTTTTGTTTGAAAGCAGAGGGTCTGTTCTTTCATTTGTGTATATTGTATAATGTTTATATATTTAAAAAATAAATGTTCCTAAATGGCATTAAACTTTGTGAAAATCAGAAAAAAAATGTAAACACTGGCGGGGAAAGAGTTAAATGGGATTTTCTTAAGGACGCACATTTTATATGTCTAGTATAACATATAGAAACAAACACAGTAGCTGCATTGTCATGTTAAATTTGCATCATATATTACCGCATTACTTAAATGCACAACCTATGATAGAGATATAAAAGATATACAAAAGCAGGATATTAAATATATACTGTTTATTACATCAAACCATCCTACATAATGTAAAGAACAGTATGTGAAAAATAACCTTGATATCCTTAATACTGACTAAGTAAGATCATGTCTAAGATTGACATATATGTGAAATAAAGCTTTACAATGCGATTATGAGACTTTAGCCTGGACAGGGTCACAATTAAGTTTGTTTATCTGTGATTTACAATCTCTACAATCTCAAGAACCTGTCCTTACCACATTGCCTTGTTTGACACAGTAACCAGACCTCAGGATATTTGGCCGCACGCTCTGGCATCTCCTTAAAGTGACATGTGAGCCAAGGTCACTCGTAAAGACGTCGTCAGTCTCGCTCTGGGGACACAAAAACAGATTTGTGTTCATATTTACATGATTCATTCATGTTTAAAACATGCTTTAATACAATACGTCATTCACCTGCTGGACAGGTGTGTGCACAACCACACCCCCGACGATTTTTGTTTCGTACGCCAGTCCAGATGTTGACTGACTCGGGTTCGAAACAGTTGTGACATCAGAGCTGCGGGCGACTGGTGATCCTTTGGGAACCTTAAACAGATATATTCAACGTACATTATGCACAAAAATGCACGTTTGTGATTTAAACCCCCAAGCCCTGTATTCTTACAACAGACATTTATGTATTGGTTATTTTGTAACTAGACTTTTTTACTGTATTCACATGTATCTGTGCACAAAAGCTTGACATACCGTAATTTTGGTAGCATTATTCAAGGCGACAACCCACTCCTTCAAGTCCACTTCATCATTTGCCTGCAGGTAATACCGTCTGGACAATGCATTTATTACTGTACGAAAAAATAAACAGGTGTTAGTTTGCAATACAGTGACAAACATACACATGCCCACCTTCTGTACTTACCAAAGCAGAACACCGCCTTCGGTTTCTGCTTCAGCGATGCTTCATTAACCTACAAATAATACAGAGAAGTAATTAAAGAGTACGTAACTAAAAAAAGATTTGTGCCAATTGAGGGAATAAACTGATTCGTATATACTACAGCAATATACTGTATAGCCTAATATAGTATAATATTTACCTTTGAAATGTAACTGAGACGCAAACTTCCAACACATTCTGTTCCAACAGGTAAATTCTGTTTTTTTTTCAGGAAACATGCAGGGTTATGCAAATTAAGCAGAATAAAATATTGAGGATGCAAATGAGAGGGTGCAAGCAAATAATAATAAAAACATGCTATCCTGCAAGTCAATACAATTATTGGAACAATACGTAATGAACGATACCTGTGGATTGTCCATGTACCATGACAGGAAATTCTTATGAGTATCCAAGATAAAATAACGCCGGAAAAACCTATCACTGTTCTCATTTTCCTCAATATCCAGGAATCCACAGGTCCGGTTTTGTCTATCCTGGTAAGGCATGTCCCAGATCTGGATGCAAATAAAACTGATTGTTTGTTTTAAATTCACCACATCGGCTGAAAACAATACAAATAATAAATGCATTCAATTTCTTTTCTATGCATAACATTCAGTATTTTGTACATCACTGTCTGCATGGATCTTTCTGGTAATAGTTATTCAAACTTTGACACTGACAGTTTTCCACGTTGTCAATACTACATAAAAACATTGAACAGCACTAATAATACACTATTCATGACAGGTGCATTCAGGTGACCGATTTTTAATAAACACCTATGGAAATAAAAAAGGATCACGGATGCATGAGATCACGCGTTTGGAGAGGAAGTCGCTACTGCGCACAACTGCCACACCTAACATCAACTTGATTCACTTCCAAAATCCCAAAGGCTCGTGACTCACCCTCGTTCTGCCGCGTGTGAAACGTTGTGGAGAGTACACGCGCGACTTATTCGCGAAAACAGATGAAAGCGCGGCGCGGCGGGTCGAGACGTGCGTCCTGGCGCATGATACAAACCAACTCAGCCTCTTTCCGGGTTGACAGCAAGTTGAGTTAAAAGCAAAACTGAACGCATCCGGTAGTGTATCTTTATTTTTTTTTTACATGCGGAAAGCGGAACCCAGTAGATGTCGTGTCAGTAGCGCCGCGATGGACCAGACTGTGACGCAAAGTATGCAAACCACCCGTTTTAAAACCATTTATAATTTGTACAAAACCATTTTTTTTGTTATTCAAACCACGTGAACAAATGCTGTGGTACACTTGAGTGTTTACTATAGTAAACTGCAGTAAATTAAAGTAGACTGTAGCATATTATAGTGACTACTACACTTTGTTATTTTATAGTGTACTTTACTGTACAGAATATAACGTTAGTATTCTGTTGAATGAATGAATGAATGAACGATAGTAAGTTGATAAACTAGTAACCCAAGTAGTGTCCCTTACGAAAATTAACTATGGTTATTGTTGTAAAACCATGTAGTAAAAATAAATGGGGGTGGTTAGCCTACTGCAAAACAATGGCTTTCAAAAACCATTGTTAAACCATACTGTAGTAAAACCATGGTTTTGCTAGTAGCAATCAATACACCTCAAAAAACATGGTTACACTTTTACCTCAAATAAATAATTTTCGTAAGGGGGAGTATATTTTACTAGCTATTTACTATGGTAAGGTTCAGAAACACTATAGTATCTAGATATTTTACTACAGTATAGTAAATATTAAAGTATACTACTGTTTTTTTCCATTAAATAAAATTTTATTAATTATGATAATCTCATACCAATTTTTTCATTTATGATAATACATTTTTTTCATAATAATTATTAATATTTATTTTCTTGTATATTTGTTAAACAAATTGTTGTATCATATTATATTAAAGTGATTATTGTCTTGTTTATTGACTATAATGTGACTGGCAATAAATAAATTGGTAATACTTTACAATAAGGTTCATTAGTTAACATTAGTTCAGTGTTTCCCAACCCTGGTCCTCGGGCACCCCCTCCCAGAAAGTTTTAGATGTCTCCTTATTTTACACACCTGAATTAACTCATCAGCTTGTTAGGGACACATTTTTACCATTTTGGAAGGAGGCTGATGAGTCGAATCAGGTGTTTTAAATAAGGAGACATCTAAAACTTTCTGGGAGGGTGTGCCCGAGGACCAGGATTGGGAAACACTGAACTAACCCAAGTACCCTTACGAAAATTAACTATGGTTATTGTCGTAAAACCATTAGTTAATGTATTAACTAACATGAACAAACCATGAGCAATACATTTGGTACAGTATTTATCAATCTTTGTTAAAGGTGCAGTGTGTAATTTTTAGAAGGATCAAAGAAATGCAAAATAATATACAAAACTATATTATCAGGGGTGTATAAAGACCTTTTATAATGAACCGTTATGTTTTTATAACTTTAGAATGAGACGTTTTTATCTACATACACCGAGGGTCCCCTTACATGAAAGTCGCCATTTTGTGTCACCATGTTTCTACAGAAGACCTTAACGAACAAACTTTTTTACTAAGTTGTCTCCGACGATGAAATGTTTGTCCGGTGGTGGCTATCGTAGCTTCTTTATGCGTTTTAAAATCGAGGGTTGGGCAGTGGGCTGAGCCATTGGTTGCAATTCGCAACTTTACCACTAGATGCCGCTAAAATGTACACACTGCACCTTTAATGCTAGTTAATAGAAATAAAGCTTTTCATTGTTTGTTCATGTAAGTTCACAGTTCATTACGTTAACAAGATTTTAATAAAGAATTAATAATTAAAGGAATAGTCTACTCATTTTCAATATTAAAATATGTTATTACCTTAACTAAGAACTGTTGATACATCCCTCTATCATCTGTGTGCGTGCGCTGGAGCGCTCTGCGACGCTTCGATAGCATTTAGCTTAGCCCCATTCATTCAATGGTACCATTTAGAGATAAAGTTAGAAGTGACAAAACACATCAACGTTTTTCCTATTTAAGACGAGTAGTTATACGAGCAAGTTTGGTGGTACAAAATAAAACGTAGCGCTTTTGTAAGCGGATTTAAAAGAGGAACTATATTTTATGGCGTAATAGCACTTTTGGGAGTACTTCGACTCGGCGCAGTAACACCCTCCCTCTCCCATTACGAGAGTGAGAAGGGGAGCGGAATTTTCAGGCGAGTCGAAGTACTCCCAAAAGTGCTATTACGCCATAAAATATAGTTCTTCTTTTAAATCCGCTTAGAAAAGCGCTACGCTTTATCCTGTACCACCAAACCCGCTCGTATAACTACTCGTCTTAAATAGGAAAAACGTTGATGTGTTTGGTCACTTCTAACTTTATCTCTAAATGGTACCATTGAATGAATGGGACTAAGCTAAATGCCATCGAAGCGTCGCAGCGCGCTCCAGCACCCCCGTGCACGCACACAGACGACAGAGGGATGTACCAACAATTCTTAGTTAAGGTTATAACATATTTTAATATTGAAAAAGAGTAGACTGTTCCTTTAACATCAACAAAGATTAATAAATCCTGTGTGTGCAGTTCATTATTAGTTGTTATTATTGTAAAGTGTAACCAATAAAGTATTATGCATTCTAATCACGTACAGTTTATGCTAATATAAATGCATATTGTACATGCTTGAAATTAGTTCATAGTGCAAATAAATGTAAATGCATATGTATTTCTCTTTTCAAATAGATGCATTTTACTGGAATAATGAACATAATAAAACCAACAAGTGGCTACTCCTTTCCCTAATACCTTGAACAAAGCATGCCAGGATGCACCTCATGAAGTTTGTTGAGAGATTGCCCAGAATGTGCCGTGATCTGGTCAATGGTAGCTACTGTAAAAAAGTGCCGTCTATTTGGCAACAATAACCTTCAAGTTTACACCCTTTACATTTCGCTTAAAATGTAAAGGTTCATTATCTATTATGAAACAAAAGGATACATATTGAGTAAGAATATTTAGATGCACATATCATGGTCGTGAGGTATATCTAGGTTTTGCGTTTATTAAAAACCAAACAAATATGGGGGCCCCTTTACATTGTAATCCTCATGCTACAGAATATAGTCAATTTGCATATGCAAATGAACAGTAACGTACACTGCACATAAAGTGTTAGTTAAAAACAAGAAAATGCAGGATGGACCTAGCAATGTAGGTAAATTATATTAGCACCTGCAGACCGTGCAGTGTGGACGTGGCATCTGAGGCAAATATGTGTGCCAGTAAGAACATGTGTGGCATTTAATACCCGTTTTCCTGTACTTGTTTAGATGTCTGTTAAATTGGGCAGGTTTGTACTTGTTTTGTTTATAGTTCGCTTTTGGCACACCTCTGTTAACTGAGCTGGGTTGAAGGCAACAAAGTCTATGAAGCAAATAAAGCTGACATTTTAAATTATTACATTTTGTGAGTTAGTAAGATAAGTAGCAAAATGAAACAAACTGACATTTTTGGAAAGAAACAGATCACATTCAATCTATCCACAGTATACAAACTCTGTAGGCTTTAACTTAACTTCACTATCATTTATTTCAACCCTTTTCTCAAAGCAAAAATAAAAAAAATCTCCAGTATGCGCTGTAAAATTTGAGATCGTGTAAATGTTGAGGCCATTTTAGTACATGATGGATGGTCACTGTTAGTATCAATATATAGTAAGCTGTGGCTGTCGTGTTCAATCGATGCAGTTGGTACCAATCTGCCCAAAGGGTGCCAAGAAAAATGCTCCACCATTATATGGGTGATTCTCACATACCATTGAAAAACCACGGCACTAATGATTTTAGCTTTAAAATGTGTAATATAGTAACATTAAAAAGCATCAGAATTAACACAATACTGTGTTCCACCCTGCACAATGTGTGATTTCAACATAAGAATTTATAATTGAAAATTGTATCTCATTTTCTGCTGAAATTCTCATTACCGCAATGTGTCCGGCTGTGTTTGAACATGCGTTATGTTGTAATTTAATCAAATTAACACAAAAATATTAAGAAAAAAAATAAATGGATGTTTTGCTAGACTACTTTAGATGACAGAAAAAATATTTACTGAATATTCATGTATATTAATAATGAAGAAAAATTAGGAAAATTATGTGTCCATGCCTGATGTCTCATCCTCCGCAACACTTTTTGAGAACAGTTTAAGCACACATACAGAATTTTAATAAAGTTTGATTTTGAGTAACTAAAGCACATGGACCAGTTACTTCAAGATGGCTACCAGGTAAGATCATTTTTTTAGAGTTAATTTGAAATATTGTCTTGTCAGAATGCTTACACGACATTTTGATTATCATTACCGCAACAGATGCTTATTAAATGTTAATTTAATTAATAGAAGCATAATACTTTGATTTTAAATGCATGTGCAGAATCTCCAAATTATGTTCTTTCAGGTTTGTCATGTCATTTTGAAAATATGTCAGTGTTGATGTTTTCTGACTGTTGTGGTAATGAGATTTTTTAGGACTCATTTTTTAAATTATGTTACAAAAAGTGTTAAATGATAAGTAAAAGTTTTTAAATTAATGTTCCCATTTACTCCAGACTTTGTTTTTCAATGTCTGGTGGGAAAAAAAGTAAATTTAAGCAATTTTTACATTTTCATGCTTGACATTTTTAAAACCAAGTTTTCGTGAGAATCACCCATATCAGGAGTCTGAACCATTGATTCTTCACAGGTTGGATCCATGCACTTACTCCAAAAAGTCTCACTAAAATTCAAGAAAAATCAGGCAAAATATTTCAAATCTTGTATATATTTGTGTAGTTTTGGCAAAACTGGATGCATAAGAGAATAAAATATTTTTGAATCCATCCAACAACCAATACTACAGATTTGGGTTAAAAATATTTTTTTCCCCTTTTTCCTAAGCTTACAGCAGTTCGAATCTTATATTTAAATTCCGGCAAAAGACAAGAATACTAAATCAACCCGTTTATTAGAGTTTCAGTCAATGTTATCTATAAAAACATGAAGTCAAGTTAAAATATTTAAAACATTTTCATGACAAACGTTTGTGCTATTCCATATGCCTCTCATTTACAAACTGTTTCTATGCAATACATAACAGATTAACAAGAATACTTGTGATGAACAATAAATTATTACTATTAACAAAAGTGTATATTTGGTTAAAAACGTCACTAAACTGAAGATGCATGAAATAACTACAACTTTATGATACAGAACAAGAGTCTTTTGAAAGAATCCGTGAGAATGTAAAAATGTTCATGGTTAAAATCCCATTTCTTTCAAAAACATCAGTTGGCGTGTCTGAAAAATAAAAGTACAAAATATTACATTTAAGATGTTTTGTATGTGGTATTGTTGCTTACTGCTTTTATTAACATAAACATTTTAAAGGATAATGATAATCTGTACCGTATCAATATAGTACAAACTACAGGTCAAAATCCATTCCATTTGGGGAAGTAGATTTCAGCTCGACTAAACTTCTATCTTTTACCTGTTAAGCATGTGGACCATGTTAAAAACCAAAACTCTCACCTGTAATAAACACAGGAAACCGAACCGAAGAGTTTTGCATCTGGAGACGAGTCAAACAGTAGAGGTAGTCTGGTCGACCCCTCGATATGACATCACAGTCATGATAGGGCAAGATTTCGACTATGCCAGCCTCCTGGCACCAATCTATGAAGCTCTGCTTCTTACTTGCCTCACGACTCGACCTGCCAAAGAGATTACATGCAAGATTATATGACTCATGCAGGGGAAAGTGTATTTGACTTTATTGGCATCTGTTTTTAGTCTTCCTTAGGTATTAATACTCTTGTACAAGTAGGTAAAGTTAGTTGGTTTAGATATATTTTTTTCTGGGGGTGAAGCTAAAGGTGTCAAGTTTCTACATCATGTGACAACAGATGGTTGTGCTCCCTTATTTTCATCATCTTTATAGCGTAACCACATACTTTTTCCCTTAAGTTTGTGTTGTTTGTTGAAATAAATGTAAACCAAAAGTAAATAAAAAATAATAATATTTAAACCTGATAGAGAAGTTGCAATCTTTAATGTAGTGAAATAAATTGTGTGTGACTTTTCTACAACGTAAACATGTTTTACTTCAAAATGTTCACCCAACAAATAAAATAAAGTAACAAATATTTAGTAGAAGTAGATTTATTATTGAATATAGACTGAATAAGATTAGTGTGAACATGTTTTTTACCTTTTTTTTTTTGAGTGACAAACAATTTTATATTAAACAAGAGTTTTGAAAGTTCCCAGTATGCATTGAGGAATTTATATATGAAGAGTTTCGTTGCAAAACGAGATAACCACCGTTTTTATAATTGTTCAGAAATCTCGTTTTTTGGTTATGCATTCCTATTAATTTCAATACAACTGCAGTTGGTTTGTTTTGATTTAAACCTTCACAACTTAACAATACAGCTAAGTAGCACCATAAAACAAAATAATAACATGATAACATAATAATAAACATGTTTTGACAAAAATGTTAAAAAATTGATTTATCTCGTTTTGCAAAGAAACTCTTCATATATAAATATATATATATTTTTTTAATATTACTGTTTTAGTCTTTGCTGGCTTTATTTATTCACACTGTTGATGTTTCTCTAGTTATCTGTTGTATTTAGAATGACTTATTAATGCATGCTGTTTTAGGATTGGTGCAACGATTGAGGTTTGTGTTTTCAGTATTGAGGTCTAAGTGCATGATGCAATGATCGGTGAAGATGCACTCAACACAAAGTGCATTTTTTACATTTTTACCAAAACACCTTTGCTATGAGTACACTTTCCCGGCCACGAACAAAACTTTGTTTTGCGGGTCACTTGTAGATGCAGCTGAAGTGACGTTTTTTGTCATCACTTACACTTTTTCCACACCTGTGTGAATTTCTTCATGGTAACAGGCCTATAAATGTCCCCTTGTGTACCACAGACAAAATTCAACATGTTTGTAAAGTCATAAAGGTGTGTAAATGATGACAGAAGTATTGTTTTGGGTAAACTACCAATTCAGTGACCGAGTAGGCAGCAAAGCAGCAAATATTTTTAGCTGCGATCTTACCTTGCGCTTTCCCGAAGCTTGCGGCTGTCTTTGTAGTGGAGAAACCATTTCCATTTTCCCTTTTTTTCCAATTCATCCAGGATCCCCACAACTTTCTTCATGTTGTCTTCATGTAAATTTAACAAAAAATATGCAATGAAACTTTCATAATCTACAGTTTAATGCACTGGAAAACAACATATGTGACATCACGACCCTTGACTACAAAAGCAGTCATAAGTAGCACGGGTATATTTGAACCAATAGACAACAAAACATTGTATGCGTCAAAATTATTAATTTATTATGCAAAAATCATTAGGATTTTAAGTAAAGATCATGTTCCATGAATATATTTTGTACATTTCTTACAGTAAATATATAAATCTATTTATAACTACTAATATGTGTTGACTTCATTTGGACAACTTTAAAGGCAATTTCTAAACATCATTATTTTTTGCACCCTTAGATTCCAGATTTTCAAATAGTTGTATCTCGACCAAATATTGTCCTATCCTGACAAACTATACATCAATTTATTCAGCTTTCAGATGATGTATAAATTTCAATTTCAATAAATTGACTGGTTTTGTGGTCCAGGATCACATATCATTTTAAGCACTACATACAGTACCTAGAGTAAGTGTGTCGAAAGCCAGTTCATCACACACTATAAAACCGCCATTAGCGAAAAGCTCTTGATGGGTAAAATTCACCACGTCATCGGGTCGATCAATGCCAGCAAACAGGACATTAGACGACTTTTTCAATTCCAGCAAATAGGGCACCTGGTTGAATGAAAACGTTTTAAGAAAATGATAAGGGCAATCAGATGTTTGAAAGAAACATCTGAATTCATTTGGAGAGTTTGATTCGAAAACACAAATAATCAATTTTGACTAATTTCGGTAAAAATGTGTTTTCTTTATTAAGAAAGTGACAAGATGAAAACCACTATTTTCTGTTACAAACTTTCACATAGCATCTTTAGGTTATAATACCATTAAAAATTCAAATCCATAATTTGATTTTTAAGATTTATTATAAAAACTGATTATTTTTTCTGCAAAATGCAATAAATCCATGACAAATTGACAAATCTATTGAATCAATATATAAATGTGCAATCATTTAGTTAACTAGTGGTATACACCGTTTAAAAAAATAAACATTAATGACATTAATCAATTTGTTAAGTGGATTTATTGCATTCTGCAGAAAAGGAGGACTGCTCGCGGTTTGAAAAAAAGAGAGAAAAGATGACAAAATAACATGGCGGATATCGGATTTTGTGAAAATTAAGAATTTACTTTTTAATACTGACTTGATCCAATACTGATTTTGGCAGTAACTAATTTTTTTTAAATGGCACTTACCGCGTTTTGGAACCAAACTCTTCATTTATAAACCCAAGGGACAAGTAAAAAGTCGTCCGTCATGCACTTACCTCACTGATGTGTTCAGCAATATCCTCATTCCTCAATATAATGAGAAGAGGGGACTGATTATTGTCACCGAGGTCAAACTCATGTGGCTCGACAGGTATGTGGCCATTTTTCATCAACAGATTCTACCAATCATAAAATAACAAGAACAGATTTATTTGTTGTTTTGATATACTTCATAAGATTGTAAACACACACAATAATTTTTCTTACCCTGGTGTCTTCAAAGAAGGCATCTGCTGACGTGACAAGGATATAGAACCTATACTTATTGCTGCATTCTTGCTTAACAATAAAATTTAGATCTTCAAACACATCTTGTTTGACACAGAATCCCGACTGTTGGCTGTCACTATCTTGCTCCCATTTTCGTTTGACGGCCTCAGTTTGTGGAGAAATATTCTTCCTTATGCTGGACCTGTGTGAAGCAGCAGATCGTTCTGTTGTTTCAGAGATCGTGGAGCATGAAGCCTCACTGCCAGATTCACAGCCATGTCTTCGCTTTCTGGCACGTGCCCTTTTCTCCTTCCTATCTGACAAGTCCACTTTAATTTTGAACTGTGGAAATGATGGTCGTACTCTGCTAAGTTCAATGGAGCTCTCTTGTTCATTGGGATCCGAAAACCGAACAGTCACTGGAAAACTAGCACGTTCAGTATTTGACACAGTGCGCGATGAGAAATGAAAAGAACTTCTACTTTCTTTGAGAATACTATTTAGTTTTTCTGAGAAGATGAGGTATTCAAGATCGACTAAAGATTGAGTCACATCAGCCTCGCTTTGTTGATCTTGCCAGTGGTGGGAAGAGTCTTGAGATCTTGTAGGTATTTTATTTGTATCTACACATGGTTTCGTAGTGGGAGAGTTCTCAAATATAACTCTGCTTCCTTTCTTATCAAGGATGCTGACAATGGATGACGGTGGGATGTCGAATCTGGTGTTCCTCTCATTATCACTATCATATAACTGCCTGGAAACCGCCTCCCTTCTGAAATACTTGCGCCAGTCAAATTGCTGCTTGTGTCTTCTACCTTGTGAAAGAGAATTAACGGTGACTGTCCTAGTTGGCTTTGGTTGATACGTTTCAAAGTAAGATGTTTTTCCAGTGCTGTAGTCCACAGTACAACTCAAAGAATCTTCCTTATCCCACTCAGCATTCTGATAGAAGACATCTGTGAATTTTTCCTTTCTACGTCTCTTTGCTGAAGTTTGTTCAAACTCCATATTGTCTATGCTTGTTGCATAATGGGGAGTATAGGTGACCTTGGTCTGATATTTGAAACTATCACCTCTTCTGTTGGCAACATCCAAAGTAGATGGAGATTCTGATTGATAATTCTTCTTTTCCCAACACAAGTCACCTATCTCTTCCATTTCTGGTTCATAGGAACCATCTACATCCTCAGATGTATTGTACACTTGATAACTGGTATCATAATAATCTTCATCAAAATGATAATCGTCATCAAATTGCTGACTATCAGGTTCATTCGTTTTACAATCAGGCCATGCTGAATGTTCATCAGATGGAGATTTGTGATAATATCCATGCATCTCGTCTACATTATAGTCTCTGTATGACCGTTCAGAGTCTTTTTGAGATACGCTCTCTGTGATGTTTACCTGTTCATCATTTTGTTGGGAGGTGGGACAGAGTTTAAGCTCAAACTGGATCTCTGGGTTCTCATTGGGTGAACAGGTTGACTTATCTTTAACTGTAAAATCCATTGTGTCAGTGTATTTGCTCTGTATCAACTCTGGCTCTTCAGAGTGGGTTTCATCACCATGTTCTGTTAAGTTGGAGAATGGCACATGGGAACGAGGACTCAAGGAAGTTTTAGGTGACAGCTCGGTGATATTGTGATCAGTGTTGTCTGTATGACGCAGAACTCTATTTAAACGTTCTCTGAAATCCAAGACTTTTTTGGAACATTCACTTGTTTCTGAATCATATGAAACCTCATCCCGAGTTGGTGTTGAACACGTACTGTTGATTTCACCTTCTGAGGCTTGGTTCAAAGCTTGAGTTGCTAACTTTTCATCAGAGTTCTTAGTGGTGCTATTGAGAGATGATGTACAAATTTTGGGAGACTGGGATTTCTGGTGTGCATCTATTACTTGGGTATTGTCTTCACAAGAGTATGATGTCTGACTTTGTGTATCTTTCTCATGAACATTTTCATTAACTGCAACTATATCATCAATAGTTGTATCCTGCTGGCATCTTTCCTTATCTTTATCTGAGTGACTCATTTCTAAATTGCTAGATTCAGTGATATGTGTTGGTTTTGTCTCATTCTCACACATGCCAAGGGCTGCTTCCTGTGCCACAATCTTTTGCTCAAGGGTCACATTGTCACTTCCAGTTTGCATTTCTGCAAAAGAATCATTATCAGAAGTTAGGGTGGTCTCTTTACCAGACATTGGCTCAATCACAGTCACATCACCTGAACTTGAAATGCTATCAGTTTCATCACAGACATTATCTCCAAGCTTTTCACCCTCATGAAGTACCACTGGCTTCTCATTTCGTGTATCATTTGCTTCCATCTTGTCATCATGGTCCTCATTGATGGAAACACAATTTAAGGGCTCAGAATCCAATGTTTTGACACTGGGGATATTCAATGCATAAACATCTATCACAGCATTGTCATCCGAATCCTCCTCACTGAATTCCATATCAACACTGTTTGGATCATCATTTACATCCATAACTGACTTATCTTCTGCTTTGGGCATTTTGCATTCAGAGTCACTGCCATGCAGGTTAGTCCTTTCTTCTGATTTACTCTGATCTTCTTGCATTGTTTCTCCTAGTGTAGAGCCTTTATCTTTCTCCTCCACAGGCTCTTTAGTGTTGTTCCCATCAACAAACAGGGATGATGAATCGGCCACATTTGTGTGATATTCATGCTCAACCAAAGGTTCAAGTTCATTATTAGTCTCTTTTTGCTCTTTAACACTGTTCTCAGGTGATACCTTATCTTTCAGCCCACCAACATGAGCATCACACTCAATTGTGTGATTGTTTAGATCTAGCGAAGGTTTAATCCCTGCAACACTGGACTGATCTCTACTAGGACTTTTGGATGTTGTTTTTTCCTCAAGGCTTCCATCTTCCACAACTGTCAGAACTTCATCCCGACTGTCTTCATCTGGGACCTCTATAATGTCTTTCGTTTCAGCTATACCTTCCTTCTTTCCCGAAACAGGCGATCCACCAGCATCTGTAAATTTTAAGGCCTTGTCAACATTTTCATTATCTACAGACCCTGGGCAACCATCCTGGCTTTTATGCGCCTGGAAAGTTGCATTCTCAGACACATTGTCCTTTTTTTGCTGTACAATTGTCGCTTCACTCCGGGCTTTATCTTTACAACTCTGTTCAAAAATATTTGTACCCAAAACCAAACTATGAGATCTGGAGAATGCTGAAGGTTTTATGGGAGAAATTACTTGATGGAAAACACCAGTGTCTTTGCGAACCAGAGAAGTTGCTCTGGTGGGTGCAACATTTTTGGAAACATTAATGACCTTTGCCACTTGCAGGTATGGTCGAATACTTATGTGCATATTTGATGCTTGCTCACACAACTGACCGTATGCACTGTTTCCTTCCAAGATCTGGGTGTATGAGCAATCAGTGATGATGTCATTTTCATCATCATCTTCACTGTCAGACACCACATTTTCAACTGGTATGTCCACAGCAGATCTATGATTCTGTAATAGAGAAATCAAAATGTTGACATAACTTGCCCTGTAGATATGCCACTCAAAAAGTAAAATAATTAACTTTGAAGGGACACTCCACTTTTTTTGAAAATATGCTAATTTTCCAGCTCCCCCAGAGTGAAACATCGGACTTCCACAGCCCCGGAATCCATTCAGCCGATCTCCGGGTCCGTCTGTACAACTTTTAGCATAGCTTAGCATAATCCATTGAATCTGATTAGACCATTAGTGCCACACTCAAAAAATAATCAAGGACTTTGCCGCCGCACCATGGCCGCAGCAGGCACAATGATACCACAGGTCCAAAAGTAGTCCTCTTGGTTACTTTCAATAGCAGGGGACTATTTTCGGTCACTGCATAATATCATTGCGCCCGCCGCAGCCACGGCACATCAGCAAAGTCCCTGATCATTATGTCAGAATGAGATTATAGTTCCTAGCCATATCGGCCTAGAAAATCGCAACTTAGAATTTTCCATTGGTTTAAGTACACGATGTAACTTCAGAAGAGTCAAGTTTTAAATAGGAAAAATATCGAAACTCTTTGGTTATTTTTGAGTGCGACGCTAATAGTCTAATCAGATTCAATGGATTGTGCTAAGCTATGCTAAAAGTGGTACAGACAGACCTGGAGATCGGCTGAATAAATTCCAAACCGGTAATAATCAAATGTTTAAAAAGGAAAAATATCAAAACTCTGTGGTTATTTTTGAGCGCGATGCTAATGGTCCAATCAGATTCAATGGACTATGCTAAGCCATGCCAAAAGTGGCACAGACAGACCCGGAGATCGGCTGAATAAATTCCAAAACGGCAAAAATCAAACGCTTAACTCTAGGGGAGCTGGAAAATGATCCTTTTTTTTTCAAAAAAAGTGGAGTGTCCCTTTAAGGCTCCAGAAAAAGTATCATCACTGGGACGATACCTTTTGTACCCATGTACCTTTTAGGGTTAAAAATGAAGTTTTTGAAAAGGTACCGCCCCAGTGACAACTTTTTTTGTATCTTTTTTTATACCCTTCTATATAAAAAAAACCAATCTCAACTTCCCACATAAATATACTTAAATTATAATTAAAAAAAAACACAAGTACTGCTATCTATTAATGTATTCACAAGTCACAAGACATTACCATCAATTCTTTAACTTTAGGACTGTAGGACAGACTTCTTCCTGAAGGTGAATGCTTTGGTGCTCTTTCATGAGATACTACTCCAGGATATGATACTGCAACATGTCTTCTGCTTTGTTTTGAGTACAAATGGAGATTCACAGGCTCTCCGTTTTTCACAGAAAGATCCAGAATCTCTGAATTTGGATGCAAGGTCTTGGGCAAGTTCTCTTTTAGGTTAAATTCGACATTAAGTGATGGCATACCAGTCTGAATGGTATCTGCATCCTGTGTAACACTGACATCTTTAATGTCCTTCCCACCTGGAAATGCTGGACTATTTTCAAGGTGAAATAACCTAGAGGTGGTTCTACTATAGAAAAGCCCAATCCACATGTGAAAAATTTGATGTACTTCCTCATAAGTATCCTCAATGTCGAAGTTCCATTTGCTTCAAAATGGGGAAAAAGGAAGTGTGGTTAACAAATGTTTTTAAGGACATATATAGCATTTTTAAAAGTCTATGCGTTATGACTCCAACCTCAAAAACTGTTAATGAAGGTGCAAACCTCTGCTTCAGCATATTCACAATGATCTTTGTGATCAAGTCGGCAAAAACACACTAATGTTTTAGGATACAGTGTAAGTAGGCAGAAGTGTTTCCATATGGGTAAGTTTTTTTTATAAAATTGGCAAGAAAACGTTTTATTTAACTTTTAAATGCATGGCACAATGTTAGACAGTGATGTTTGTTCATGTTGGTAAACAAGGCCAAGAATACCTGATATCGAAATGATAGATAGAAAGTTTAGTTATATAGAAGTTCACACTAAATCTCATTAAAGTAGGTCACTCTCACAGTATAAATGAACAGGATCTTGAACGTGGAAAGTAAAGTGAAGCTGCATATTGTGCTGCCAACATCCATTACTAAAAAATTAGAAATTAGTACTAATAAAAAAACTAAATTAGAAAAAAATCAATGGTAACTAAATGCTTAATCATCACACTTAATGCAAAGAATATTTAGAGCAAAAATTCAACATAAACATTATGCATTTTTAAACATATAACATTTATGAGAGTAAGCACAAATAAGATGCAGAACTTACCCATGAAGCGCCCGCATAACAGCTTTGTCTAAATCATCATTGGTGAACTTGCTGTCGTATTTAAACTCATACGCGTCTCTCCAAACCCTCACAACTTGAATCGATTCATTGTTTTCAATTACATGTCTGTTCTGAAAGTTCCTTGACTTCCGTGTTTTTGTCTTGACGTTAGATGGTAATGTCTTATTTGGAGAAATTAGAGATTTCCATTCTGTTTTGCCACCATCGTTCTGACACAATGATTTTGCATCTACAGGCAAGTTCAGATGTAGTCCAGACTTCAAGGCCAGAGGAGATTGTACATATCCAAATCGAGAGCAACTCTGGGGCAATGTACCAGACAAACCTGATAGCGGAGAGGTGGGCTGTGAGTAAGAATGCTCTTTTGATATTTCCAAAACGAATTCCCCGGTCACTAAAAGACCCTCAGGGAAAGGAGATCTTGGGGGTAATTTAATTTTGGTGGATGGGCACCGCAGAAGAGCATGAAGAACAGACTGTGGAGAGCCACTGCCTTTAACTCCAGCAGTCATCTCTTTGCCAGGTTTAACTCCTAAGTCCGTTATCGTTTTGTTACTTGCACCAAGGGCCAAATCGGCAAGTATACTTAGAGCATCTGAGGGCAGAGTCGCACCCATGTGGAATTTCTCGGCACTGCCCTTGCCATCGGAGCTAATTCTGCCCACCCCATCCCCAAAAGGCGAAGGTAGGATATGCTCGTTGACTTGTTTTACTATTTCGCAAGCAGCTGATGTGTGAAAATTAAGAGACCCTGCAAGGAAAAGACAAAAACAATAACATATAAAACATCAACAGTGAAAAATAGCAAAAGCACATAACTGGTCAGAAGTATAAAGACATGCAAAAAGAGGAAGTAAAGAGTGAGACAAGCCTTAAAAAGAGAAAAAGAAGACAGATTACTGATAGGGCACATCTGGGTCAAATTTTAGCACACCAGCAATAATGGCTAATACTACCCATTCAGATATATTTTAACGCTTAAACTAATGTTTAGAACAGGGAATGATGTATACAAGGACTGAGGTCACTTACATATAATTTTTCTCAAAATATATAAATCTACCCACTAAATGTCATCAGCCACAAATACATTGCAGTTTACCCACATGCTTATAAGGAATTTACCTTTTGGTACACTTTCAAATTGTACATGAAGATATTTAATTTAAGAGACAGATAAATTAAAGCAATTAAAGAAAATAATCATCACAATTTTTACCATTTTCTTTTGAGGGCTTGCTTCCCCATGACACAGATTCCTTAGTCTTTGAAAGGGTTTTCATTGGCTTGCCTCCATCTGATAACGAGGTTTGCTGTGGCACGTCACTTACAGATTGGTACCCTTCATCTTTTAATTGTTTATTACTGATGTCATCCATGATGCTTTCACACTTCAGTTTTTTTGACTTCGGCTCTGATACTTTATCACCACCAGGGGAAGAAGACATAGACTGCATTCCCCTTATGAGCACCGTCTTCAATTTACTTATAGATATTGCACTGTAAACAGGACGTTTGGATTTCTTTTTGGTTTTCTCAGGAGAGTCTGCTTTAGGGAAAGTGGACATGGATTGATCAGGACCTCTGGGAGGACTTGTGGGTTCATCTGCTTGATTGGCAATGGAATCATCTTTGCTGGTGTTCTGGAGGCATTCTGCCTCATTTGATGTAGATGTCATGGACTGCTGACATTTGTCAGTTTCTGATGGGCTAGTTTTGTCATGTTCACCCTGAGTTGTTTCTAGCTGAACTCTTGGATTGTCTTTTGAGGGAATGTCTGCTGGCTCTTTAGAAGAAAGTTCTCCACTACTTTCCACTATTTCTGTGAATTTATTCTCCACTGGAGAAATTATTTCTGACTTTGTGTCAATGTTCATCTCAACACACATTTTCTCATTGGTGCTTTCGAATTCCCCCTTGTCTGAAGAGTCTCCATTAGCAGCATCTGAACCATGCGGGACAAAGACTCTGCCACATTTTGTAAATGCTGACTTTAGACCATATCGGTCTTTCAAACTAACTCCCTCCATCTTCCTCCTAGACACCCTAGACAAAGTCCGTTCTGTGGTATATAT
This sequence comes from Misgurnus anguillicaudatus, assembly GCF_027580225.2. Classification (NCBI taxonomy): domain Eukaryota; kingdom Metazoa; phylum Chordata; class Actinopteri; order Cypriniformes; family Cobitidae; genus Misgurnus; species Misgurnus anguillicaudatus. Next base: position 35,124,082 of record NC_073341.2, on the reverse strand, counting down.
ACTACTTTCATCACTTAGCGAGTCATTATTGCTGGTCGTCAGTGCACCTGATCTTAAACGACGCTTCAGACTGGCATCAGTATTCCACAATCTTTTGCGCCTTGGCAAAGACCGCCAGTCTTTTTTTGCAGTACTCACTGAGTCAGGCGTTTTACCCTGGTCATGTATAGTTTCAACTGGTGCACTTGTTGAGACCTCTGTGCCTTTTAAAGGTGCATGTTCTTTTCTGGTTTCAGTCATGTTTCGACGTATACCCTTTCGCCAGTGTCCCCTGCCCCTACGACTTGAATTTGGATTATTGTGATTAGCAGTCTGAGAGTCTGACTCGGTTTTGTCATTTTTAGGGTCCATCTGGGTTTCAGTGGTGTTCCCTGGTAAAATGAGAGGCAAACCTGAGATAGGTAAAACAAGCTCTTTTTGGGCTTCTTTTATAGCTTGCAAGGTTTTCCAGTGCATTTTGCGACTCCTACCTTTACGCTTTGGAAGAGACCTCCAATCCACTTTGTTATCAGGATTAGACATTGCTTTCTCAGGAAGTATACTCTCCCCCAGTACTTTGCTTGCTTCACTACCTCCTTCTTCCTTTGAAATGGTTAACTGTGTACTGCTAGTTTGCACGGGAGTCTCTTTTGAGACTTTCCAGTGCATTTTGCGATTCCTACCTCTACGCTTTGGAAGAGACCTCCAATCACCTTCGGTATCAGGTTTAGCGATTACTTTCTCAGGATGTATACTTTCCCCCGGTACCTTGCTTGCTTCACTACCTCCTTCTTCCTTTGAAATGGTTAACTGTGTACTGCTAGTTTGCACCGGGGTCTCTTTTGTGGCTTTCCAGTGCATTTTGCGATTCCTACCTCTACGCTTTGGAAGAGACCTCCAGTCCTCTTTGTTATCAGGTTTAGACATTATTTTCTCAGGATGTATACTTTCCCCCAATCCCTTGCTTAGTGCAGTGCCACCTTCTTCCATCGATATGGTTAATTGTGTACTGCTAGTTTGCACAGGAGTCTCTTTTGAGGACAAACCCACAACCTTTTCATTACATTCCTGAGATTTCTTAGCATCAGTGTCAACACTTACACAGTTTTCTGTAGCCACATCACCCAACTTAGGTGACACAGTAGAAATTGGATACTCAGGCACTTTGTTAGCTACTGTAACTACTGCAGTTCCCAGTGTCCCCAGCTCCTCCCGCAAAGCAGGTTGAGATTTCTCTATAGACAAAGGCTTGTGCTTATCTTTTAGATTTTCAACTGCCATGCCAGAGGTACTATGACCATCACTGATGGCCTCCTCTTGCTCCGTTTCATTCACAGCAACATTAGTCCTGCTAGCCTGTGGCACCTCCTCTGGTGATGATATATAGTAGATATCATCATCTTGTTCATCGCCACGTTGCTGCCGACCAGCAGCCAGTAACTCCAATGCTCTGACTACGGGAACGGTAAATCCACAAGGCTCATCAAAATATGATTTCAATAGAGTGCCAGTCTCCTGTGACCATTTAGGGGCAATCAGTGTAAAACCACTAGGCACATCATATTGATCTGGAAACAGACTTGCTTCCCGGGTGGGAGCGTCCAACAATCCTGGCTGAATAAGAGTGGCGTAGTTTTGCAGGTGTTTCTCTAATGTAGTATGTGGGGCCCCCTGCTGGTTTGGAGGACATTTTTCCATCTCTGTTTCTGCATAGTTAAGGGCTGGGATGGCTTGGATTATATCTGCTGACACTGTATGCTTTGATAGTGCAACCTTGGTATCTAAATATGAAAAGATGTTGATCAGACACACAGAGCTTGCTAACAAAAATATATATTTGCTAAAAAACATAATTAAATTATTCTCCTTGGTATCTTTTGGTACAGATCTGGAGTCTGGGAAAATAAACATGCCTTGAAGCGCAGCTGCCTTTCCAGATTGTGCATCTAGAACAATGGGATATGCTAAGGTTTTGTTTCATTAAAGCATTTAGTTTGCTTGCTTCCTACCTTCATAAGAGAAGAGGTGTGAAGAATGTAAAAGTATTAGGAATCCAGAATCATCTAGTGGTATAACAAAAGCCTGGGGAATTAAAAATGCACAATTAAAAGATAATGTAGGTATTGAACTTTTAACTAGGTTGCTGACAAATATTGCCCTCTTTCCCATAGTTACCATGTCTTTTTCCTTGAGCTCCTTGATTATTTGAGCAAGGTCATTTTTTGCCTTTGAGGACACAACGTCATACAAATTGTAACATTTGCCATCTATGCAAACTATGGAAAGAAGAAAATTACAGGATGTAAGCATTTGCAGACATTAAAGCACCATTAGCAATATTTATTGCAAAAATGATTTTCACACACCTTCACCAACAATGCAAGTTTCAAAAATTTCCCGGGGCAATGTCCTTTTCAGTTCCGAAACACCCATTGCACGGTTAATTTTAATCATCTTGGGGCTGAAAAATAAAGCTTGCATTTGGGTCCTACATCTTATAAGTAGATTTAAATTCAGCTAAAATATTATGCCATTGCATGGAATGGTAAACCATCTAAAGGTCTTTAATTCTTATAGGCTTAATCACATTTGTTATTGAATTCAAGTCAACTCTTGTGCATGACACATACAGTTTAGTTGGCAACCAGGCTCCACTGACAGATTGAAGGCCAACGTCATAGACAGCTGATTCAATCATCATCTGGCCGATCCATGGCTTGTACTGAAACACTACAGTGAAATAACCAAATAAAAAGGTCATCTTTGTGGTTAAATACCCTCATGTAAAATGCACTGCAGATCATACAAAAGATGTAACAGTAACATAATATCAAAATAAAAAAAAATCAAACAATTTCATAATTGTTTCATTTAAATTAATTAACACATAATATAATACATAATTCTTACCTTTTTTATCTTGACTTGAAAAGAAAGAGAAGAAAAAACATTTTTTACTCAAAATCATTACTTAATAACATGTATACTATAATATCTAAATGTGTTTAGCAATAAAAAATCAATTAAAAACCTCTGTTCCTCCAACCCTGAGGTGGCAGCAGTTGCCCCGTATGAGAATGCTACAATAGCCAATGGACAAGCTAGTCGTGGACACGATTCTGTGTTACTGCTGCCAGCAATACGTTCATACATGTAGTACTTCAATACAAACCAAAAGTGTTAGATCAGCAGTTTGATTCGAGGAAGGAAGAAACCCCATTGCGTGTAAGAGATATCACACCTGTGTCCGCTCGTAAGCCAAGAACAAACTAGTAGTTGAAGTTACAGCACTGAGATGTTCTGACACATGGCAGTCGAATCCGGGTGTCGGAGGGGTGAAATTCTGGGTATAGTTGTCAGTAACCTCTTTAACTCTACCCTGATTTTACACAGTGAAGTTAATAATTCAGTACGTGCATATGCCAAAACAGAAGTATTAAAGGAATACTCCACTTTTTTGAAAATATGCTCATTTTCCAGCTCCCCCAGAGTTAAACATTTGATTTTTGCAGTTTTGGAATCCATTCAGCTGATCTCTAGGTCTGGCGCTACCATTTTTAACATAGCTTAGCACAATCCACCGAATCTGACCAGACCACCAGCATCGCGCTAAAAATAACCAAAGAGTTTCGATATATTTCCCCTTTTTTAAAACTTGACTCTTCTCTAGTTACATCGTGTACTAAGACTGACGGAAAATTAAAAGTTGCGATTTTCTAGGCCGATATGGCTAGGAACTATACTCTCATTCTGGCGTAATAATCAAGGACTTTGCAGATGTAACATGGCTGCAGCAGGCGTGGTGATATTACGCAGCGCCAGAAAATAGTCCCCTTGGTTACTTTCAATAGCAGGGGACTATTCTCGGGCACTGTGTAATATCATTGTGTAATAATATTACACAGCGCCCGAAAATAGTCCCTGTGATGCCAATGGTCTAATCAGACCCAATGAACTATGCCAAGCCATGCCAAAAATGGCAGCGCCAGACCCAGAGACCAGCTGAGTGGACTCCAAAACTGCAAAAACCAAATGCTCAACTCCAGGGGAGCTGGAAAACTAGAATTTTTTTAAGTGTAGTGTCCCTTTAAAAAATTAAAAATGCTTTTTAAGAATAAAAGTTGCAATTGGTTGAAAAATAACCAAACCTGTACCTTTGTTAGCTTCACAAGGATTATGTAGCCAGTCTTGCCACTGTACCAGCGCTTTAGGTCGAGGCAGTCAGAGTATTTTGAAATGTAAACACCTAATTCAAGAAAAAAAAAATCAGAAAACCCACGTGATAATCATTACAACAAGGAAAAGAAACTGTTTTGAAAACAATTTCACTCACTGCGGCAACATAACCCAGAGAAATAGTAATTGTTACAAAATAATAAACATCATACAATTCTTACCTATTCACAAGTGTCACCTTAAAAAGTCAAAAACAACTGACCTAAACGTTTTCAAAAGCTGTTTTTGCCACCTTTTCTTCTGTATGAAAAGACACAACGCATGTCTGCTGAAACTGTACTTAGCATTGGTTAAGACTTGTTTATCATTTTCAGCACAGTATAAACGGACTGTTAAGAGCTGGAAAGACTAGTTTAACTGCATTCTTTAAGAAAACACACCTATGATTAAAAAAAGTTCTCCGAAAAAGTTCTCTGAGAACTCTGGCTAATATTTCAGATTGCTAATACAATGTGATGAAAGTAAGGTCAACAAAACAATATGAACATGACACCAGTACTTCCGCAGTACCAAAAACCAGTTCAGCATCCATGTGCTGACATTCTCTCGTGTATTCATTAGCAAAGACAGCAGAAATAAAATTTACATACTTCTGGGAATTCATGCAATAGCCAAACCAACTGGTATACGAATAGGAATGACAGCGTTCTTAGCTTCTTTAAGTATTACAGACTTTATCTTACTAAGATTTTTAGCATTTGTGGACAGCTGTCGACACACAAATAATTCGGTGGGTGTGCAAAGACTATATGTGAGGAGTTTATTTTTATTTATTTTCGATTTATTGTAATCTTATCTTGTGTGCTATATGGGTTGTGTCCATTCAAGCTTATCTGAGCAGTAAAATTTCATTCCCTGGGTTAATACAAAAACACATCTGTTTTTGGTCTGACCAAATAAGACAGTGCAGAAAAGAACTTACTGAGCTTTGACACAGAAGATATTTAAACTTTGATCAAACACAACTCAACAAAGTATTTTTGAACTAACCTTTGAACATTTGGAATATCCACGTCACTATTTCTCAAAAGTACCTACAGTATGAACCTATTTTCTTAGTAAAAATTTGTTCCAGGTTAAACTGATAAAACATAGTGTGCCCAGATGTTGCGCAAAATTGGATCTAGGGCCTAAAACTAGTGCCAAATCCTGCCGTTATTAGGTACAATATTAAAATGCATTTTCAGACTTTACAATAGAAACCTTGTCTAAACCAGCAGTTGATTATTAATATAAAGATAAAAAATACAACTGCAATTTACCATCTCACATTAACTTTACCCTTCTCTGCAGCTAGTTATATATCAAGTTTCCCTCTAAGGAAGCAGAAGTGGTTAAAACCACATTAACTAGCATAAGTTAACAGCTGCATCATACTTTAAAAATAATCTAAAAAGGAAATTCGAGAACCTCTAACAATGATGTGTTAAGACATGCATTAGTTGTATAAAAATGTCTGCTGATTTTTCCTCATAAAAGCTGAAAAGGATAAAATTAGGATTATATAACAACTACAATTATATAACCTTAGCATCTGTACAAAATAATACAATAAAAAATAAAGTTATAAAAATTTGAGAGTTGGGGTTTGTTCTGCATCCACAATCTTGCTATCCTCTATATAAACACAGACTGATGGTGGGAAAGTCCTTTGCAAGAATATATTATATTACATTCTCTGTAAAACATTCCTCCACATGCGATGATGCAATATTTTAAATTTAGACCACAGGAAATAGGTTGACATGCGCTGTAGTGGTAAAACCTCTGTATTGTACCTTTACTTTCTCTTTCTATAGATGGAGACATAATCTACATGCAACCTTATACAGCAACCATATTTTACACTTTCACTTTTCATTTGTAGGTAAAGAATTCCAACTTGGAAACAGCCAAGCAGTGGGCACGTGTGTTATCATTTTAAAAGATATTATTTTAGCAATCTTTTGTTATACAATTTCTAGAAGGTATTAAGTTAAAGGAATAGTCTACTCATTTTCAACACTAAAATATGTCACCACCCCAACCAAGAATTGTTGACACATCCCTCCACCATCTGCGCGCGTGCACGCAAGCGCCGGAGCGCGCTGCAACGCTTCGATAGCATTTAGCTTAGCCCCATTCATTCAATTGTACCATTTAGAGATAAAGTTAGAAGTGACCAAACACATCAACGTTTTTCCTATTTAAGACGAGTAGTTATACGAGCAAGTTTGGTGGTACAAAATAAAACGTAGCGCTTTTCTAAGCGGATTTAAAAGAGGAGCTACATTTTATGGCGTAATAGCACTTTTGGGAGTACTTCGACTCGGCGCAGTAACACCCTCCCTCTCCCATTATGAGAGTGAGAAGGGGAGCGGACTTTTCAGGCGAGTCGAAGTACTCCCAAAAGTGCTCCCATTGAAAATGAGTAGACTATTCCTTTAACTGGTTTGAAACTATATTGCTCACTAGTAATACAGAGTTGTATTGCTGCAACAGTAACTGAAACTAAGAGCTATGCCTTATCTGCATATTAAAACAGACACTGGATTAGTCCAAAGTCAATCTGTGACACATTTCATATCACGTCACCTTTTATACCTTTTAATCTGATTGTACTGCAGTCATTAACAAATGTGCAATCTGGGACACTGATCTAAACACAAGGTTGTTTTAATGTAATGATGTCCACATTTAATAATAAACATTCTTTACCTTTCGAGGAATCTCCAAGAGTAGTGCATTTTGTTTGTCCAACCAACAAACCTGTTTCCCCAACTTTCCTTGCCTGGGAAGAAAAATCAAGTCACATTAATCCGCTTGTTAAGTCACGACGTAAGTATTGTGTGACAATGCAAAGTCAGCAACACCAAAGCTCCAAAAGTATAAAAAATATTATTTAAAAACTAGTGCATGGCATCAAGGTGTCTGATGACGAGCCTGCGTGGGTGCTTGAAACGTTACCTCAATATATTTTTGATACTTTTGGAGCTTTGGTGTTGCCAACTTTGCATTGTTACACTATTACATTCTTTTTTTGTAGAGCATCCAATTTAGATTGAGGTGCGTGCTTTTGCCTCGTTTTATGGAACTTTAAAACTTAAAGAGCACCTATTTTCCGATTCACGACTTTACACATCCTTTGGTGTGTAAGTGTGTGTTAGTACGTTAACGATATACAAACGGTACAAATTCCAAAATAAACGATGATGCGAGTTATTATCTCCAACTTAAATCTCTTCTCTTGGACTACAACAAACACATGGATTGTAGGCAACAGTTTACTTCCTTGGCCTGTTGATGTGGACACGACGGTCATTATGATAATTCCTCCCGCCTGTAAGTAGCCTATTTATAGGGGTGCACCGATAAATCGGCCGATGATGGTTGCTATGCTTCTCAATGAATTACGGTGAAATGCCACTATATCCAAAAGCCAGAGGGCGCTCTTGTGCAGAAACTCAATATGGGCTTCAGAAAAACCATTACTGTGCTTTCACACCGCCAGCGACGAGAGCGTCAATAAAAGCTGTGGCTGCCCTACTAACGCCGCTATGGAAAAGGTGTAGCGGATGCTCTGACGCTTGAATGGATTCTCTGGAATCCTCTCAAGCGGAGGTTTCTGCCTTCCGATTGGTTGCCGCCGAACATTCCCGCCTTCCGACTGGTTGCCGCTGAACCGTGTCATAGCTCATTACCATAAAGTTGAGCTGTTTTCATCTCTCCTTGACGTTCACACCGTACAGAACGCGCTGTGCCGCTGCTCGATGGAGCTCGCCGCCGGATCTCATTGAAAATGAATGACTTCCGGCTACTTCGACGCTCTCGCCGGTGGCGGTGTGAAAGCACAGTTACACACGTAGCTCCAGGAAATGGCTTAAAAATATATTTATATTGCTGTTCTTTAAAACTTTTTAGATATTTTCATGATAATATGATTATGTTTGACGAGTGTTACTTTTTCCAATGGATGTTATAAACGCATCAAGCTAACAGTGTGATTTCAGTTCGATAAGGACTTACTGACCAAAAGCCGTAGTACATGAAATAGCTGTGCATAATGTCGGCTGTGTGATTCAGAATAGTTGTCGGTCAGGTATTATTAGTGTATATCGGCATTTATCGTTGCATCTCTACTTTTTAAACCATGATTCAAACATGAGTTTTGAGCAGTGCAAAGTAGCGCTTGTTGTTTGTCCTTTCTACGATCCAAATGCAGGCATGGTTTTATGTTTTAGTATCCTTACCTTACCAATCCATTACGTTCTGCTCAAGCCACGTAAAGTTGATCGATCAGCTAAGTCATCTGCATGTTCTGGATAAGATTCGGCTAGTATTGATAAGGTAGTAAAGACGATATTAACAAGGAGTGCCACATTTCCCGCTGACGTAGGAGGTATTCAGGCCAATCACAACGTACTAGTTAGCTGGCCAAACGGAGGACACGGTCCTTTGCAGAACGATGAGCTTTGTACAAAATCAATGCGTTTCAGGGTGCCAGGGGATAAAGGACAAACGATAATGTTCAGTATTTGAAAAATAATGTGTTTTTTGAACCATAAACCACGCAAACACATTCTATTATACCAAATTCACAAAATAATGTTGTTTTTTGCAATGTAAAAAGGTGGTCTTTAACTTTAAAAAAGCTTCACTAGTGTTGCAATGCTGTACCTTGTTTAAATCATCAAACAGCAGAAAGCCAAAAGACTCCTCAAGTTCATGCTCAGAATATCCCTTTTTCTTCTTCTCAGCACGAAAGGCAGCATACTTTTGGAAGAAAACATACATCTTAATATTAAACATGTCCATATGAAGCTCAAAATCAGTATAGATAGCATCTAGATCAGGAGTGGATCCAATCCTAATAAAACACACCTGGTCCAGCTTATCAATACCTTGAAGATATAGAAACTTCCAGGGGAGGTATGTCGGTCAGAGCTGGTTGGAGCTAAACTCTGCAGGACACTGGTACTCCAGGAACCGAGTTTAACACATGTGAACTAGATGTTAACTCACCCGTTTTTGTAAAGCAGCGTTGTTGATCAGATAAGCAGAGTTGTACGTGAAACACTCCTTTGACTCTTTATACAAATAGTTGTCTTGAAGTGGAGCTAGAATATTCTCATCAAAGGTTACTGAGCCTGGAAGCACAGGCTCTAGAAGACCTGGTAAAACAGGACACATAATTGGTCTGAAGTTCTCTACATTCTTTCAAAACATATCTTCTTTTGAGCTGGAAATTCATTTGATTCAATGTCATTACACAATAATTTTTAGAAATTTGCTTCAATGAGCTTCACAACAGACGCGGGATAGAAGACAATGCTGAATAAACTCGTAATTTTTGTTATTTTTGGACCAAAATGTATTTTCCATGCTTCAACACATTCTAACTGACCCACTGGTGTCACATGGACTACTTTGATGATGTTTTTATTACCTTTCTGGACATGGACAGTATACTGTACGTAGATTTTCAATGAAGGGTCAACAAGCTTATACACTAAATACCAAACTTCTTAAACTGTGTTGTGTGTTCCGGTCTTATGAGTTTGGAACGACATGAGGGTGAATCATTAATGACATTATTTTCATTTTTGGGAGAACTATCCCTTTAAAGACATCAAGTTTATATTTTCACAGAATGTCCTTTACAGTAAATAACAAAAAACATATATTTTAGCTGTGTTTTTACAGACTACGTTACATATATTTGAGCAACAAAACTCATCAGATTTTAGATGCCAATCAGAAATGGATTTAAGTTAGTCCTTCTAATGGATTTTTATTAAAAACACAGATTATCTACGCAGTAATTTACACAACTGAAAACCAAATGTTGGTAACCTTTAGGTATCCTTTCCTCACTTAAGAACAGCTTCAAGATGTCACCAAAATATTTAAGTCATTGAAAGAACATTCTATAGCTTGTGATGTCAGTGGTGAGTAAAAACAAGATTTGTGAAGAACACCACATTGTGTACAGTACACTGTGGGTATTGTAAAATTTAAGTTAAACAAAACTGGCTATACAACTTTTCCTCAAAACAAACAGGATTTCCATTAAAGTTAGTGTAGTTGCGCGATCGTTCTGCTAAAATGTTACATACTATGGTATAGTTAATGATCACTGCGCAAAATTGTTAAGTTTCTAAAATTGCTCGTCAGTTTGTATATTATATTGAATTAATAAAGTATATTGAATAATATTACAAATCAGACACAAGACACATCTAAAAAAAAAAAACGCTGGTGGGCCTAAACAAGTCTAGTTTAAGGGTGTTTTATATTACAAGTGGATTGATTCATACTGGATCATATTAATCAAAAACTACATAACTGTTAACTGCCGAGTTAAGAGCAATCACCAAACCAAATCAGCAACGTTACCAGAAGGAGCGTCGTTTATGTGGGGGTGAGGTAAAAACCAGAATAATCAAAACTAAAAATTTTAATCCCCCAATTTTTGTACGATCAATGAAAACGTATGTACAATACATTTGAACTTAACAAAGTTCAAACCAAATCTACATCCATGAGTACCAGTATCCAGTCAACCAGTAAAGTGTAAGTTAGTAAAATTATACACCGGTAACGTTTATTGTAAAAACGTTTACCCCACGTATGACTGGAACCCAAAAATGACCCACCACAGTTTTGTTAAGTGTCCACACAAAATAAGAGTACAACTTACGTTTTTTTTTTTAACTCGATGTACACGTTAACACACATACTACAACACAACATTAATTACAAAAACTACGATTAATAATAATAAAATACTAACGTTAAACCTTTGACGGCATCACATAACGAGCATTTTCACAAACTTAAGTCACCTTCTTTGGATTGTGTAGTCGCATTCTCCATTAAGACGAGGCATAGGTCCCAGGTTTGTGTTTTGATATATTAGATATTTCTGGTCTACGTAGGTTCACGACATTCATCTAACACGAATATAAACAACCACCCTTTTACTTAAAATAGTCTAGAAATGCGTGGTTAAAACTACACGGTCTTTTTTTAACTCGACGACTTGGTCTCTCGGCATGGACTGCGTTTTTCGGGACTTAATGTACTGCGTGTGACTGTGTTGCAACCAGGAAGAGAATTCACATAAAGGCAGCAAAGGTTGGGCTGTGGAAGCGCAGGGCTGATGGCGAATCGGTCTGAGAGACCGTTTTTTAACGGATTCGAATTCTGACAGGAATTTGAATTCTTTCGACAGCGCGCGCTGTCCGCTCAACGGACGCCACCCGCGAGGCTTCGATGAGCGCGGTGCACACAAGAGAGCGAACCGAAAAAGAAACAGAAACTCAAAAGTTAAGGATCCATCTTGCGTCTCGATGCAGTTTCGCATTTGGTCGCTAGGGGTGCACATCACGCCTGCGTTCAAAATTTGGTTTACATCAAACATTACCTCACAAATATAAATGTATTTGTATATATATAATATTGAAATGTCAAATTAAAGTGTATATGTTTATACCCGTCATCGACGGGAAGAAATGTAACTATGATGAAGGGAACAAATGGTATGTGTTGCTTTTTCATAATGCTCAATTTACACCTCCGGGCTCTAGATGGAGCTGCTCCATTTTCTGAATGTTTCCCACCACCCCCACTCCCATGTTTTCGTTTTAAAGCGAATGTACCAACAGTTCCCAAGATGTTCTAGTACTGAATGTTCCCAGTGTTTCCTGGCTATATTTAGTGGGTCAAGGTATTCTCGTTAAAGCTAAAATATCTGATTATTCGCTTACCAGTGTAAAACATACTGCATAATAATGTGTTTTCCTGTGTAACTGATATAAATCACGAAAAGTAAACATAGTGTTTAATAAATACCTAAACCAATTTGTCAAAGACAACCTAGGATCTTAAGTTAATGTTATCTGCTTTTAAATTCCATGTGCTTTTATATGATTTTTTATGTATGATATTAATATATTATGTAAATTACTGAACCACACTTTGTTTTTAATACTTGGAAGACTGTTTATTTGTTGTTGCATCTTATGTTTGTTATTATTGCAATAAAAAAATAAGGTAAATGACAAATAGGTTAAAGTTTTAAGAAAAATAATTATATATTTTTACTAACCAGTTTAGGTTTAAGCTGAGGAAAGAGCAGACTCATGACATGATATGTAGACCCTGTTGTCTAGACCAGTGGTTCTAAAATTAGGGTCTGGGGCCCCCAGGGGGGCAGCGAGATGGTGCCAGGTGGGCCCCAGTTTTATGACATTTTATTAAAAACATTAATTTATCATGAATTTTGGGTAATTAAACCTAAAAAAAAATAAGGCTACTAACCAACAGCACTACTTTGTATAATTTAATATTTTTGTTTAATTAAAATGTTAAATTTTGGAACAGTTTTTGGTCATAAATTTTCTTTGGGGGGGGCCGCGATGGAATGCACCGTACACAAGGGGTGCTGCACGCAAAAAAAGTTTGAGAACCACTGGTCTAGACCATGATTCTCAAACTGGGGCCCGTGGCCCCCTGGGTGACCCTGAGATGGGGCCAGGGGGGCCCCAGTTAAATGACATTTTTTAAAATACATTAATTTATCCTAAAGAAAATTGAACCTCAGAAAAATAAACCAACAACACCACATTGTATAATTTAATATGTTTTGTCTAATTAAAAGTTTAATTTTTGGAATGTTTTATGTCATACAATTTTTTTTTTGGGTGGCCATAAATGGATGCACCGTACACAGGGAGGGGGGGGGGTCAGGTCGGAAAAATTTGAGAACCACTGCACTAGACTGTACCAATAAATAATGCTAACACTACTAAAAGGATGTATTTGTTAAATTGTTAATTAGTAGGTAGGGGATTTACAGTTAAGACCCATAGATTGGTAATGATAAATGAAGACCATAAGTTTGAGATGCAGTTAATAAAAGAAAAAATTACTGCATCTCAAATTTTTGCAGATTATTTAGCAAAAGTCAGCTTTGAAACTGCAATCAGCTAGTTCATAGGCTGCTCTGCTCACATATACAATACAGCGATAATAAGATCTATAAAACTGCAAAATACAATATAGAGACCAGTAAAACTACCGGTTGTGGCCGGTGACTTCACTCAAAATTCAAAATATACATTCAAAATATGTGTTCTGAGTGCCATGTGTGTTGCTCATCATTTCAAAATATGTGTTTGTTATGTCATGGTAACCATGTGCATCATGCATCTAGTCAAAATACGTGCCTGCCGCACACGCATCGAAAGGGATTAATAATAAATAGTATTCATGATGAGACTAAAAAATCCAGACATTTTCTCCAAAAAAAGCATTTTTATCCAACAATCAAACTTTAACAAGTGCAAATACATGAAATATGAAATGATCATGTTAAATAAATACCAAACATACAAACAGCCACACAAACAGATACTAAATAAAATACTTTGCTAATCATTAGAAATAAAAAAATTATAAATGGTTTGCACTCTCACTTTCCTAGAAAGCAGACCATTCTTTATACTTCCAATGACACGTTCAATTGATTATTGATTCAGATTTAATTCGAAAAAGGTTTTATAAGTCCACTATCCATGGCCCTAGACAGGCAGAGACGGGCCGCATTTATAGCATCCTGTTTCTTAGGGTTGTCCTCTAGCTTTGCGACGTATGTCATGATTTCCAGCAATTCGCTTCCGATCAATTTCTTGGCCAACTCCTCATCCGCATCCAGCATGTTATACACGGTCACAAAACCTCTGTGCTGAATTTGAACGTTGTCATGAAGACACAGTCTCTGTATGATTTCGAGCCACTGCTCAGTCTGTGGATGACAGAGAAAACAATAGCACCATTGAATCAATGAATCATTTATTTGTGTTCTGAGACACGTCATTGTATGGTATGACAAAACACATCTTAAACAGCTTAAACTGGTTAAGGCTTGTCTTTTGACACACGGACGTGTTGGCTATTTAATAATACGTACCACTTTAGTCAACTTAACAGCAAGTTTCTTCTGTGCAGCAGTGAGCATAGCCAGCGCACCGGCTGCCGCCCTCTGTAGCACCTCATCATCCTCACCGCAGAGCAAGACAAGCAGTTTCAGTTTATCATTACCATCTTCCAGATATCTGTCTTGAACCTATCCAAATAAATGAATCGTATCAGAATATCAGAGCATGCAGCAATAAAAATGTCTTTTGAAAAGCAATGTGCAGTGCAGTGTTACAATTGCATACCTCTTTACAGGAAACCAGGTTGCACATGCATTCTGTTGCAGCTTGTCTGATCTGTTCGTGTTCTTCAAACATGTAGTTCTCAATCTCAGGAAGGGCTTTTTCTTTAAGGATTTTCACTCTGTGCAGAAAGGTATATCCATATTTGCAAAAAAACGTGCCAAAATTGTGCAATCTCTTTAATGTTGTTGCTTTGCACACTCACCGAAGTTTGTCATTTAAAGCTGCAAGATTTGTTAGACCCAGTAGCGCTTCAAAGTTTTCCATACCGTCTCGTTCTGTGTTTAGCAAGGAAACCAATGGTCGCACAACTTCATACACCTGTTATGAAATGGAGAGACATTGAGAGCCATGGAAAATTTTTGGCTTTGCATTTATAAAAGGCTTTAACAGTTGTAAAGATCGTCATCTTACCCTCTCACCAGGGAAAGCAATTTCAGGGTTGGAGACTGCAGCGATCTTCGCCAAAGCATGGCTAGCCTTTATTTTCCCTTTTTCTGAACCCTCCAGGGCCAATGGGATCAAAGCCTGTTGCACATAGCAGTGAATAGTTTTAGTTTTACCAAACTATCTACACCAGGGGCTACCACAATGGATAAAACAATCTGGAGGTCTACCTTTTGATATTTATCTACTCAAATGTTTTTGTTTTACTTATTGATTCTACTTAATATGTTTTATCATTGTTTAAAAGGTTAACATACACTCAAAAATAAAGGTACAAAAGCTGTCACTGGGGCAGTACCCTTTGAAAAAGGTCCTAATATGTACCACTTAGGTAAAAATATGTATCTTTGAACTACCAATATGTACCTTTGAAGTACTAATATGCAGTCTTTGGGTACAAAAGTGTACCTTTTTGAAAGGGTACTGTCCCAGTGACAACTTGTGTACCCTTATTTCTGGGAGTGTACATAAAAAGCCAAGCTAATATAAAAAATATGCAATGAATTAATATTACAATTGAGACTATCAGTAGAATGTACTTTGGCGGGCACCTCACAGACTCTGTGTGGGCAACCTGGTGCCCATGGGCACCATGTTGGAGACCACTGATCTACACAATTTGCCTTTAGATGTGCGATCCCTTACCTTTCCTCCACCTTGAGCTACGATTATGCCACGATCTTTAGTATCCTCTGCCAATGCAAGGAAAACTCTATGTGAGCAAAAGAAAAGAAAACGGAATAATTGGAGATTTGCGCAGAATAATACAGTCTAAAAATATTGGGTTGTTTTTAACCCAGGGCAGGGTAACTATTGGACAGAACACATTTCTGGGTTAAAATGACCCAAATAATGGGTTGTTTTTACCCAACTGCTGGGTTTTTGTTAATCAACCATGTGTTGAAACAAGTTTTTTTTGTTTTTATAATCAGAGAAAAAATATAGAATGAAAAGGGTTTTTTTTTGCCCATTTTGTTTGTTTGAAAGCAGAGAGTCTGTTATTTCATTTGATATATTTTATGTTTATATTTTTTAGAAGAAAATTTTCCTGTAAGGCATTTTGTGAAACTTTTGTGAAAAATCACAAAAAATGCTGGTGGGCAACTTTTCAAAAAATGACTGGCAAGGAATGAGTTAACCTTAGTCTAGTCTCTTACCGTGAAAGCATCTCTTTAGTCTGATCGGTGAGAATTGAATTATCTGCTTTCACCATGACTGTGAGAGCTGATGTGACTCCAGCTTTCAATAGCCTCTTTACTCGCCTTTGAATGAAATCCTTCTTATCCTTAAGCACAAAAGAAATACTTCAAAACTAAATCTACCCATAAAACACAAACTTACAGAGACAGAACTGTTGGAGTAAAGTGCTTTGCTCAATAATAAAATAATGATAGCTCATGGCACATGGACATAAGGGATATGAGCGTAGAAAATCCTGTAAGTCATCATTACCTTAGGGTGCTGCTCAGGTACGTGTTGTTTGGAGAACTTGGCCAGCTGCACCATTTCAGGGATAATCTCTTTCTTTTCATAACTGTTTGTGCAGTTGACAAGGGTGCAGGCTACAGCATACAGGATAGTCTTATCATTTGACTACAAGATGAAAGAAGTCACAATAAGATACCTAATTTAAGCATTTGACAGACACATTTAGTGTATATTTGTGATCAGTCTGTGTGGTTCCTTTGATCTTTGTGTTATTAATACAATGAGCTACACGAATGGCTTTCATATGTGAACCTTAAAGGAACAGTATGTAAGAAATGTATATTAATTAATCATAAAATGGCCCTGATATGTCACTAGACATTAAGAAATCATTTTCATTTCAAATACTTATATCACTCACAACAGTGGTTCGGCCAGGATATTGTCATTTAAAAAGTGGAGTTGCAGCCCTCAACTGATGTTTATGTTGTCATGTTGTGTATTGGCCACCAGTTGTGTGATTGCAGTACCAATTTTAGCCACAAGTTTTGTGATTGCAGTACCAGTTTTGGCCACAATCCTACATACTGTTCCTTTAATCTGTATGTAATTTAAGTTATATACTGGAAAAGGTAATAATCTACACATACCTTGGCGAGGTCAAACATAGCCCTCATGGCTGGTTCATCCTCAACAAAGTCATCCTTAACGTCTGCATCATTGGTAAGATAGGCCAAACCCTCAACGGCCCATTTCCTAGTGCGCACATCAAGTGAAGGGTTGCATAGCCACCTGTAAAATACCGAATCACATTAACATTTATTCATTTAGTGTGAGAGATTTAACACTTTGCCTTAAGAGTCAATAATTAACATACAGTAGTATGGAAAGCTAAGGTTAAGAACACTTAAGTAGGAATAGTTATCAAGGTAAGGGTGTTTTGTTTTTTATTTAAATACATTGTTAACATGTTTAAGGCACAATATGTAAAACTGTGGATTACACCATTGACAAGCGACCCTATAAAGAGGGGCGGAGCATTTTTTTTAGAACGGCAAGTTCCCTGATTTCAAACATTGTTGAAAATATTTGGGATAAACAAGTAGGCTACACGTGTAAAACACAGTCCTAGTAGTTTATTTGATAGTATAATGCAAAAATCGAATATATTCTGCCTTTAAGCAAAAGTAGGTTAAAGGAAGGAAATTTTAGCTTGTTAAACGTTATGAACGCTTTTAATTGTGAAAGTTGCCGCATGTTTAACTAATTCCACGCCAGCCATGTTTTGAATACTTTCCTGCCAGCATTTTTTTGTGATTTTTCACAAAATGCCTTCCAGAAAATTTTTCTTCTTAAAATATATAAACATACAAATATATAAAATGAAAGAAAAGACCCTCTGCTTTCAAACAATCAATAAACAAACAAACAAACAAAACGGGAAAAAAGTCTATATTTTTTCTCTGATTATAAACCCATATTTGGTTTTTTTTCTTTAAAAATAATTTTTTTTTGCAAAAAGCTGAAATAATTGCATTTCTGTGACAGAATTTTGTTAGAGATCAGATTCAGAATGATTATCAAGACATACACAGAGTTAAAAAAATTAGTATATAACATTTTGGCTTTAGTTTTGTCATAAATTGAGTAAGTGCCATCTAGTTGATAATCAGATTAACATAAAAATTCATCAGGAACACGTTTTTTAATGCAAATGTTTTTTCTTAATTGACGAGATAACTCGTCATTGGCGAGGAAAGAGTTAAATAGTATGTTTAACTTTTTGTAAATTTGATGACCCCTTTATGATGTGTCCACTAAAAGCCCTACTGAAAAGAGCTTAGGCTGGTTTTAGCTGGTTGAGCAGGCTTGTTTCAGAAGGGTTTTGGCAACTTTTTTTAGCTGGTCATGATGATTTTACCTGGTCAGGCTGGGAGACCGGCTGACTCACCAACTTGACCAGGCTGGAAGACCAATTTAACCAGGCTGGGGGACCAGCTACAGTTCTTTGATCTTAAACCAGCTAAGACCAGCCAATCAGCTTAGCCAAGCTTCCAGCCTTGTCAAGCTGGTTTAAGCTGGCTTCCAGTGTCCAAACCCCTCTAAAACCTGCCTGCTACTCCAGCTAAAACCAATCTGGGAGACCAGCTAAAACCAGCTTATGATGGTTTTAGTTGGTCTTTCAGTAGGGAGAAGATTAGCATTCTTACTTTCTGCATTGTTTGGCCAGTTTCTCTGTTGAACCTTCTGCAAACTGTCTCATGCTGTAATCATCTCCACCAGCAGAACCCAGCTTACAAAGACCCTGTCAAAAGAGATGAAATACATCCTTACCAACCATACTATCCAAACTCACAACTGCTAACAAACGGCACAAAGCAGTCACAATCAACAAAGCGTGTCTCCTCACCACAAGGGCTCTGATCTTGATCTTCTCATTTTTGGTTTTCTTATACATTTCCTTCAGCAGAGCCACACCATTGCTGATGAAGAAGGAGGCTTTGCTTGTTTTGGTGGAAGCGTGAATCAGGGCCTCCACCGCTACCAGCTGGTCCACTTCGCGCTCGGAGCCGCAAAGGGCCACCATCATCTCCATCACACCCTGGCGGCCAGCTAAAGCATTGCCCACATCGAAAGGCCCCTGCAGAAGGCCTGACAGAGTGTTTATGGCATGGATGTTTTTGTCCATATCATCGGGGTCAAACTTGCTCCTGTTGACGACAACATGCAGCCACATTACTTACAGAATCGATTTTGTTATGGATTTTGAAGTGCGTTGCTGTCGACGTAAACTCACTTGATGTATTCGTCACAGATATCTCTAAAGTTGTCTCTCTCTGGGTCACACCGTAGGTCATCGTAGATCTTGTTGAGGAGCACGCTGGCGATCAGCTGCGTGTTTTCAGTCAATGGTAGCTGGTCGGGAAGATCTGGAACCTGACCGCAGACCTTCAGAATCTTCTTCAGACCTGGTTTTCACATAAAATCATAAGTTAAAAATATAAACAAACAAATATATAAGGCATATTTATGTGGCTTATTCGTACTGCTGAATGACCTACCGTGGTCAATGGTGAAAAGAGACTTTGAGTTGTCTGTGTTTTTCTTATCTTGCCTTGGCACATTCCTGGTTAAGAGGTTCAAAGCTTGGTCTCGGCCATGTCCCGATACCTTTTTGCTTACGATCATTTCCAACAAAGCAAGCAGGATGTCCTTCAAGTCTTTAGCAGAGTCTGACAACCATCAGAAAGGAAAAATAAGGTTTTTTTGGCACGTACACAGTGATATGGGGAACATGGCTATTTTGAAATGGCTCTTTTTAGTTTACACCTCTTATAACCACAAATCTTTCTGTAATGATGACATTATCTCTCTTACCAAGGACGATGGCTTCTTCTTTGCCGTAAGTTCTCTTATCCGCTCCAGACAGTGAGTCATAGACGCATTGAAACAGGTTCGCAGTGGCCAATGCAATCTCTTCATTGTCCACAGCCATAATGCTGCACAGTTTGGATATTCCCACCATGTGGATGATAGCGGTTGCCTTCAGAATCACAGAAACACAAATACTTACAAATCAAATGACAACAGATATGATTACTCTTTAATGACCTTACATTCCTAACATTTTTGTTGTAGTTTAAAATATAGTTGAAATTATATTTCAGTTTTCTCTGTCTATCCACCTTATTTTTGAATGCGGAAGTAAGTGATGTGACGTATTTCCCTTATTGTGCGAGACTTTCGTTTCAATAGCATATATTATAAGTTATTTGAACAAACCATAATAAACATATAAACCAATTACATTTATTTAGTATTTGTTTCGTTTTATGCTAAACATGAACTACACTGCAAAAAATGATTTTCAAGAAAAAAAGTATTTTTGTCTTGTTTTCAATATCCAAAAACTCTTAAACCAAGATGCCTTTTCCCGATGAGCACAACGACCCCAGAAAACAAGTCCAGGTCCCAGACCAAAAATATTAAATTTTAGTGATTTTGTGCATAAAACAAGCAAAAAAATCTGCCAATGGGGTAAGCAAAAAATCTTGAACATTTTTCTTAAACACTAAATTCAATAAATATTCAAGAAAAATGTGCTTACCCCATTGGCAGATTTTTTGCTTGTTTTATGCAACAAAAAAAAATTGGTCTAAAAACTAAACTTATTTTCTTGGGTCGCTTTGCTCATCAAGAAAAAGCATCTTAATTTAAGAATTTTTTAGATATTTTTACTGAAAACAAGACAAAAATACTAAGAATTGTTTTCTTGAAAATAATTTTTTTGCAGTGTAATAAGCAGTTTTAGTCTGAACTGTAAGTGCATTTTTATAATAATATATAATAGTAGAATAATAACCAAATAAACCAGCTGAATCAGCATAATATTAGTTGTTTTTAAACAATTACTGTATTTATTTTTTACTGGCAGTGTCTATGAAAAGTTTTGCTGGATGGATGCGTGTATACAGATCATGGGTGCATGTGAGCCACAACCACATTCAGCTCTGGTGCGTAGATTGTGGTCAAAACAATTGTTTTTTAGAGATTTACTGCGTTTTACCAGATATTATGGCAACCATTTACGCAGAGCCGATCTTGGCCTTCTGGGGGCCCTAAGCAACTTTTTGAGGGGGCCCTGTCATAGCATTATCATCTGCTTAAATGTAGCTATAAACAAAATGTTAAATTAAACACGAATTATCTTATCTTATTCTTATCTTTGCACCGTCTGGTGCTTGAGGCGACTACAAGGGAACACCATTTTATTCTGTCGGTTGATGTTGCGGGAGCAGTCTGCAGGGTGAGCCCTCTGAACTTGAGTTCTCACTCCACGGTTCGACGCCAGGTCTCTTTGGGTCGGCCCCGTTTCCTTTTTCCCTGTGGAGTCCATCTTAGTGCCACCCTTAGTGGGCATTCTGAAGACATGGCCAAGCCATCTCCATCGACGTGTAGCTATGGTTTCAGCGATGGTGTTTGTGCCAGATCTGTGCCGTAGTTCCTCATTTGAGATAATGTTAGGCCAGAAGATCCTCATGATTCGTCGCAGGCACTTGGTTTGGAAAACTTCAAGCTTGCGTTCGATGGTAACAGTGGTCTTCCATTACTCTGCCCCGTACAAAAGGACGCTTAACACGTTGCGTATCATCTTATAGCTGTACATTTTTTGCAACATGTACATTACTGCCACACTCATCAGAATACCTAATTATAACATTGACACATGTTTTCTGAAAAGCCCTTAATCTGTTACATTACTTAGAAAACAAGGTCT
This sequence comes from Misgurnus anguillicaudatus, assembly GCF_027580225.2. Taxonomy (NCBI): domain Eukaryota; kingdom Metazoa; phylum Chordata; class Actinopteri; order Cypriniformes; family Cobitidae; genus Misgurnus; species Misgurnus anguillicaudatus. The sequence continues at coordinate 35,102,512 of NC_073341.2, read as the reverse complement.
ACTGCCAAATATATTATTTTTTTAAGAGCTGTAGATTATCAGGGAAATTAAAATTATGAATAAAATAAAACCAAAATAGCTGTCAGATAAACTATAACAAATAACTCAACAGATTTTCCAATTTGTTTAAAAACTAAGGCATGATCAGACCCCACAGATAAGCACACAAAATACATCAATCTTTTAGTCGCATGTTGATAGGCGCATCAAACGCATGCGGAGCTGCATAGATGGACTAACAACTGTATTAAAGTATCGTGAGATCAGACTGCTTGTTATAATTTCGAATGGCTCACGCGGCACAATGATGTCACTCGTCAGCTGGTCTGTGCAGCGCTGCATGAAGTTAAGAATAAGGGGGCCCCCTAGTGGTGCGGGGCCCTATGCAGCTCGCGTAGTCTGCTTATAGGGCGGATCGGCTCTGCATTTACGTCAAAAATAAGGTGGATGGAGTTTGCCAGATTTCATTTCCACCGGAAGTGGTAAATAACTGTATGTGTGTGTTTTATCTGCCAATGCCGATTATAGTCTGATACATCTCTTATAGATTTAAGACTAAGTTAACAAAAAGAGAGTACACTGTCAGAAAAAATGGTCAGAAAAGTACCCCTTTGGACCTAAAGAGTTCATATTAGTACCTTACTGGTACCAAATACATATCTGTACCTGAATAGTATATACTAATATAAGTACATGCTATTAGGACAATTTAAAGGGCACTGCGCCAGTGATAGTTTGGGACCATTTTTTTCTGACAGTGTAAATGAATGCCCTAATGCACTTTTGATGTGTTAAAGGCATAGTTCACCTTAAAATGCAAATTCTGTCATCATTAACTCATCCTCATGTTGTTTTAAACCTGTATGAATTTCTTTTTTCTAATAAACACAAGATATTTTGAGAAGTGATGGTAAACACACAGCAGATATTGACCATTGACTTCCATAGTAGAAAAAAAAAATATTTTGGAAGTATTGTGATAAATAATGGTATGGACACAGTTGATGGTACCCATTAAATTCCATCATATTTTTTTCCTACTATGGAAGTCAATGGTCACTATCTGCAGTGTGTTTACCATCATTTCTCAAAATATCTTATTTTGTGTTCATCAGAAAAAATAAATTCATACAGGTTTACAACAACATGAGGATGAGTAAATGAAGACAGAATTTGCACTTTAAGGTGAACTATCCCTTTAAGCAAAAATACATTTTTTTTGTGGTGTAACAGCATGATGTCATTAGTCTACCCCGGTTCCTTACTCTTGCTCTATGGCCTGTGCACATTCCAGACAGTGTCCGGATACCAGCCAGAATCATCTCGGGTTTTGCGGTGTCGATCAGCTGCATGAGAAGAGGAATCCCATTGTTCTGGAATATTCTCTCCGCGCCTGCGTCTTCTCTAGCCAGAACAATCAGATTGTTTGCAGCCTAGTGAAAGAAACCATGTTTAGTTTAACTTTGATACACTGAATCAATTTTACTGAAAAATTAACAAGATTGTGGGACATGCAATGCAAAAGGGGTCGATGAAATAGTTCAAACCTTTTCTCTTTTTTCCTTATCTGACTCATCTGAAAAGAGGATGTCAAACATGTTTTGCACTCTGGAGTCTGTTGAGAAACTTGTTTTCAGCTGTGGGAAGACACAATTGTTTAGACATTAACAAGACACGGTTATGCATTAAAGGTGTACATTTTTAATTATCAGTATGAGTGCTCACTAAAGGAAAACACCACAGTTTTTCAATATTTTACTATGTTCTTACCTCAACTTAGATGAATTAATACATACCTATTTTTTTCAATGTATGCACTTTTAATCTTTGTACAGCGCTTTATGAATATGTTAGCATTTAGCCTAGCCCCATTCATTCCTTTGGCTCCAAACAAAAGTTTTATTTTGTGCCACCATACTTACTCATGTAACAGTCTTTAAATAGGGAAAACATGGAAGTGTTTGGTGGCTTCTAAATTCATTGCTGTTTGGATCCTAAGGAATGAATGAGGCTAGGCTAAATGCTAACATATTCACGAGGCGCTGTACAAAGATTAAAAGTGCACGCATTGAATAAAGATAGGTAAGTATTAATTAATCTAAGTTGAGGTAAGAACAAACTGTGGTGTTTTCCTTTAACACAATGCTCGACCAGTTGAGCTACAGGAACATTTGTACAAAAGTTCAATGAAATCAAAACCATCTCAAGCAAAGAATCCTCACCTTCTGCTGAATCTCAGCTCCAAGCCTTCTGAGGGTCTCCAGGAAGGTCTTATTTTTAGGCTCTATGGTTGCACATCTCTGTACATCCTTGAAGGCCATGTCCAGTTTGCCAAGCTTTTCAAGTGCTTGACATCTTCTGTACAGAGCTTTAACATCGGCTGCATCCACATCGATCGCTGGAGTTAATAAAAACATCAGAATCTTTTAATAGATCTTGAAACTTGAATGAAATTGAAAATATAATATTTTAAAGGGGACATTTCACAAGACTTTTTAAAGATGTAAAATAAATCGGTGGTAGGTATGTGAAGTTTTAGCTCAAAACACCTTATGGATAATTTATTATAGCATGTTAAAATTGCCACTTTGTAGCTGTAAGGAACAATGTGCTGTTTTTGGGCGTGTCCTTTCACATTCAAATGAGCTGATTAATGCAAACACTAATTTCCATAATGGTGGTTTGTTGAAGTTGACACTCAATTGTGCTATTATTTTTTCTCTTTCTCTCTGCACTAAATGGCAGTGCCGTGGTTGGACAGTTGCAGATTAAGGGGCGGAATTATTATAATAAGATCTCCTTCTGACATCACAAGGGGAGCCAAATTTCAATTACCTATTTTTTACATGCTTGCAGAGAATGGTTTACCAAAACTAAGTTAGTAGGTTGATCTTTTTAATATTTTGTAGGTTGATAGAAGCACTGGGGACCCACTTATAGCACTTACACACAAAAAGTATTTTTCATGATATGTCCCCTTTAAGTCATCAATAAACTTTCTAAGCATTTAAAGTGAGATGAAGTTACTATATAAGTTACTAAATAACAAATTATACCTTTAGTAGCATCTGATACCGCATAGTTATAGTTTTCCTGGAAAACAGTAGATCAATATTAAATGTATTGTGTTGTAAGATTAAATAAATTGTATGTACAGTATTGTAAGAAGATTTTTACCTTTTTCAGGTAACAAGCAGATCTGTTCCTGTAGATGACAGCCAGTGCTTTCTTGTCTTTGCCAAACTTTATGGCTTTAGTGTAGCATTCAATGGCTTTGTCGATGTCTCCTGCCTGGAAGTGTTTGTTACCCTCTTCCTTCAACTGGACCGGATCTCCCATTTCTCCCATCTTAAAGAAAATGTAATACATATCTTATTACTTATGTACTTATTGCGATATTAAAATGTACAGATTGTTTACATCTCTCAGTAGTTAAATAATATAAAACTGGTCATTTTTAAAAACATGTTTAATGGCAACATCTAGAGACCTTAAACATTGTGACGTTTTTGTGGGTGGAGTTTAGGTGAGGCTGCAGCCTGCAGACCGCTTCACGCTGGCTAGTTACATTTTGTTAGTTCGGTTTTTTTTACATTGACTGGACAAAATCCGACTTTATCTGCCTTTATTTAAAGGGAAATATTGTCCAGGACCACGAATGCTTTTTGAAAAAGTTAACTTTAATGGGCGGAACCAGATTGGACGACTCGCACACGCTCACTTAATGGCTGGACAATGTGACAGGATTATCATCAATTGAGTGGACATCTACCCCATAATAAGAAATTGAGGGAGTATAAATCATTAGATGCCTATAAGCTATAAATATGTCCTGGACACGTACATGAAACGTGGCTGCAAACGTGAGCATTTGTTTTTACTGATGATGGTCGTTTCTGTCCAGTTCACTCGTTTACCACAGCTGTCGTCGTTTTTTTACCTGCCAGTGGCAGCGTGCGATAAAGTGTAAAACTTTGATGTCTGCCCGTTGCCTTTTTCAATCTTTATCGACATTAAAAACAAAAGACGAGTAGAAAACATTAACAACAGACAAATAAAAACCGTACAATCCAGTTTCCGCCTTGTTTTCGCGTCAGCTAGCGCCGTGACGTAATCGTGACGTATACATTTAAAGGGTTTAATATGCATAATGGAACACGACTAATATTTGTATTACACATGTTATTAACGACTAAGTTACATTACACTCTTGAAAATAAAGGTGCTTAAAAGTTTGTTCACAGTGATGCCATTGAAGAATTGTTGGCTTCTCAAATACTTGCTTTTAAAGGTTCTTCAGATGTTAAATGTTCTTTATGAAACCATTCAGTCGAAAATGGTTCTTCTATGACATAGTGAAGCACCTTTATTTTTAAGAGAGTACTGAAAGTCGTTTTTAAATCTTATAAAAAGTAGACCCTTACGTTACAATTGCATGTTAGTTTTTACTAGTGCAGGAAAGCCAATTTTCATTCAGCATTTAGCCATAGACTTTACAATAATGTTAAATTCTGTAACTCATTCATAAAAAAGTGTATTATAAATTTGTAACCGTGCAACTTTTTAATCTATTTGAATTCAAGATATCAAAACAAGACATTTCCACACTTACCATTCAGGTTAAGCCACCTTAAAAAAAAAATCTCAAGCAAATGGTCAAGCACATGTTATCAGTAACCTCAAATATCGGACCCTCACACCTTATTTGGGCAACAGTGTGGCCCACTGAGACGTTCTGCCTCCACAATACTAAACAGAATAGATAAGAGTACCTACACATGCAGTCAAACCAAAATTTATTCAGACACTTTCTCACATTATCACAGTTTATTCGCTATAGTTTTAGATAAAATATTAGTTGAACTATTTGATATGTCACTGGTTTTGCCCATCCTTCTGTTAAACAAATTAATAACAGTAGGTTGAATAGCTGTCAGCTGTTAAAGGTAAGTATACAATTAGATAATAATACCAATTTAGGTTAACCATATACCAAGCAATGCTTAATTTAGTTTAGTATGTGGTGTAAAAAGGTAACTTAAAGCAAAACATGCTCAGGTCAAAGTGTCTGAATAATTTTAAGTCCAACAATTTCTTTATCAATTTATCTGGTGGTAGCCCACTGTACATAGTTTACTTTATTTTGCTATCCTTCTGCGTGCACTAGAAAAAATATAAAAAAATTATATCTGAATAATTTTTGGTTTGACTGTGTATTTCTCTATTCTTTCCTGTACAACGATACACATAAAAATCCAAGCAATCCAAAGCAGGTGAATAAAGTTACATACCTTCACTAAAGTCAAATCTTGATCTTCGTTTCAAAGAAATCTCCCTTTTGTTTAACAGGTTAGTTTGCGCTTCCAGAAGTTTAGTTTTATCAGTAGTAACAGCCCCCTAAGAGTCATATATATATCTTTTGCACGTGGGGGACATACCAGTATAATGGGTCAAACCATTTTTTGTAAGGGGATGGCACAGTCTTCATTCACCCCACCTGGGCATAAACAAATACATAATGCATCTTACAAATGGTAACATAGATGATATCTTCCAGGCATTGTATTATGCTATGTTGCGCTATTTGATTATTACTGTGATTGGAATGTATTTATAAAACGCAGTGAGTCGGGCTTCCCTTATATCTGTGAAATGGACTGTCTGTGATGTGGTCTATTTAGGGAGCGAGTGTGACAGCTGAGAAAATCTGGTGGCAAATGTCCACAATCACCCAATGGGAGGAGGTCGGTTTTAACAGCTGGTGTAGTGGAGGTCCACCTGGTAGTTTCTAGAAGCTCTCGAAATCTGAAGAAAACTGGGGGAAGGCGTTCAACAAAACATCCTGCAGCCTTTTGGCTCTACCCTGTTGGTGAGTCTCACCTTTGTAATACGCATTTATTAGGCCTATATAGGGCATATGACATTTTAAAAGAAATGAATCACAAATGAAATGTGATTTATCTTTCGGTCTCATTCTAGAGTAACACGAATGTTGATTCATACCAAAATGCTTTTTTGCATAGTTGTGTTTGACACATGAAAACGTCTCGGGTTACGTATGTAACTGTTGTTCCCTGAGAACGTAAAGAGACGCTGCGTCTCCCCTGCCATACTTTCTGCATCCCTGTAATGCCATCTTTGGCAATATTTCAGATAGCGATACACTTTCTGGCCCTTGCGTCACCCTGTCATTGTGGTGAAGCCTCATCATTGGTTGAATTTGATATACACATTCAGACGCACTTACCCCTGGAGGCGTCCCCAAAGTGTCACCACAGTGACGCAGCGTGAGTTCCCTCGAAAGGGAGTTGTAACAATGTATCTTAAAAGGTAACACGATACCTTGCTCTCACTTAAAATGTGTCCCCACATTTAGGCCTTGAAATTAAGGGTATTGCACCTGAAAAGTCCTTAAAAGGTCCTTGAATTTGAAGTTAACTAAGGTGTGGAAACCCTGTCTGTCGCTGGGTGGTACCTTAAAGCTTTACAGGTATGATACAATTATGTTGTACCTTTTTGGGTACGTTACGGTACCTTAAGGACCTATTGTGTACCTTTAAGAACCACAATGTCAGCAACACTAATACTAACATAGGAAATTCAGTCTAACACATGTTAATTTATAATAGATTTAATAAATTATGGCCTCAAAACAAACAAACAAAGGTGCAATAATATTTAAAATACATTTAAAATCAAATCACATTAGCGTTTAACATCAAGCAATCTTTTGGACCTCTAGGAAGAAGAGCTCCTGAGAGACGCTCGTGTGAAACTCTCCTAAAGATCATCTGCGTTTTAGCACAAAACATTCTGGCATATCAAAATTGTTGGCATGTAAATTGGTAAAACACTCGGCTGTAAATTCATTGTTGATGTACCAACATAAGTGAAGTTGTACAGTGTAAGATACACAACATTTACAGTACATAGCATGTCTGTGCTCATTAACGTTTGAGGATTTAAGTCACACATCGATTTCCTCCTTTAAATTTCCTTGGAATTAAAATGTAAAGATTATAACCCCAGTAAGGAGAACTACGACAGCACTTGTGTAATGTTTGAAAATTGCACATTTAAAAATATACAAACAGGTTCGATTCACCAAGCATTGCATGTAGGCCTCTAAAAACTAGATCTATAAGAGGTATAATGTATAGCTCTTTATAAACCATCTTGCATATCAAATAAATGTATTTATTGCATCTCTTAAATAAAGAGCGATGACGTCACACCGTCACGTCTGATCCCAGAGCTGCCAGTTTTGACGTAAGATCTGTTTGCCGCTGAGAAGCAAAGGTAGACTACAAAGCACAATAAGCATTTGGTTGATGGCATAATTCTTGGCACTACGGCCTGATGCACGTTGCATGCACGTCTGCCGAGGAGTCCAATGAGTTCTTCGGCATTGCGATCCGATGCACAGTACAGATACGCATGATTGCACTTGATTGCTGTGTCATTGGTGAATGTCTGTGCACTTTTTGTTTTCGTTTGGCAGCAGGGGGCGCTGTCGGCACATGAAGATCCAGAGGACTACAGAAGCAGGTGATGAGGAGAGATGATGAAGAATCTCATGTTGCTTTTCACTGAAACAACAAATTTAAACAAGATAAACATGTTAATAGATAGTTGACCCAAAAGTAAAGTCATGAATTTTGACACGAATAAAAACAAGTGAGCTAGTTTATTCAGTTTTGTACCTTCACTTTCAGATAGAAGGTACAAGGGTTGTCACTGTACTGCAAAAAAATGATTTTTAAGAAAAAAAATTCTTAGCATTTTTGTCTTGTTTTCAGTAAAAATATCTAAAAATTCTTAAATTAAGATGCTTTTTCTCAATGAGCAAAATGACCCAAGAAAATAAGTCTAGTTTTTAGACCAAAAATATCAAATTTAAGTGATTTTGTCCATAAAACAAAAAAAAAATCTTGAACATTTTTCTTTAACACTAAATGCTAGAAAAATACTAAGATTTTTTTTCTTGAAAATAATTTTTTGCAGTGTGGGACAGTACCCTTTCAAAAAGGTACACCTTTGTACCCAAAGAGTGCATATTAGGACCTTTTTTAAAGGGTACTGCCTCAGTGATAGCTTTGTACTTTTATTTTTGACAGTGTTCACTGCAAAAATGACTTTCTTACTTAGTATTTTTGTATTGTTTTTAGCACAAATATCTAAAATTTTCTACATCAAGATGCATTTTCCTGATGAGCAAAACGACCCAAGAAAACAGGCCCAGTCCTAAGACCAAAAATATCAAATTCAAGTGATTCTGTGCCTAAAACAAGCAAATTTTTCTTGAATATTTATTGAATTTAGTGTTCAAAAAAATCTTGAACATTTTTCTTACTTACCCCATTGTCTGATTTTTTTTGCTTGTTTTATGCACAAAATCACTTTAATTTGATATTTTTGGTCTAAAAACTAGACTTATTTTCTTGGGTCGTTTTGCTCATCAAGGAAAAGCATCTCAATTTAAGAATTTTTAAATATTTTTACTGAAAACAAGACAAAAATACTAAGAATTTTTTTCTTGAAAATCATTTTTTACAGTATTTTTGTCTTATTTTTAGTACAAATATCTTCCATTTTTTACATCAAGATGCATTTTTGAGCAAAATGACCTTAGAAAATAAGTCTAGTTTTTAGACAAAAAATATCAAATTTAAGTGCTTTGTGCCCAAAACCAGAAAATAATAATAATAATAATTTTGGATAAGAAATTGTTTCTTGAATTTTCCTTTAATTAAGGGTTTAAGAAAAGTGTAAACATTTTTTGCTTCAACATTGGCAGTTTTTTGCTTGTTTTGAGCACAAATTCACCTAAATTTGACATTTTTGGTCCAAAAACTAGACCCACTCTCCCGGGTCGTCTTGCTCATCAAGAAAAAGCATCCTAATTCAAGAATTTTTAGATATTTTTTTACTAAAAACAATACAAAAATACTTCAGAGTTTTTTCTTAAATAATTTTTTGCTGTATTTTTTTCTTGTTTTTAGTACAGATATCAAAAAAATTTTTACATCAAGATGCATTTTCTTGATGAGCAAAATGACATAAGAAAATAAGTCTAGTTTTTAGACAAAAAAATATCAAATTTAAGTGCTTTGTGCTTAAAACCAGCAAAAGATAATAATTTTGCCAATGGGATAAGAATTTTTTTCTTGAATTTTTCTTGTGTTTAAGTGTTAAAGAAAAAAAGTTAAGATTTTTTTCTACACCATTGGCAAGTTTTTTACTTAAATTTGATACTTTTGTCTAAAAACTAGACTTATTTTCATTTTACATATCAAGAAAATGCATCTTAATTTAGCACATTTTTAGACATTTGTACTAAAAACAAAACAAAAATACTAAGTAAGAAAGTCCTTTTTTGCAGTGTTAGCATTACTCACTAATTTTTATTCTAAAAATAAATTTTCACTAAAAATAAAGTGAATACAAAATAGCAAACAACATGTTATTTTTATAATAAATAACATAATACAATAAAGTTTATAATAAATTACAGATTCAAGTTTGATCAACCACACAAAAAGTGCACACTCACAAAATAGGCATCCAGCACAGATTCGTCATCTCTATCAACGTTCATGGTGCTTTGCTCGGATATCAGACAGATGGCGCTGTCCTCCAATGTAAAGGTTGAGCTTGAACTAATGGCACATCTGATTTGCAAAGGAAATAACAGCATTACAATAAACAGCATAGACAAATTAAGAGTCCTCAAAATATGACCACTGAACATTAAGCAAAGTTAGTGGCTTCATAAATAGCAAAATCCACCATTTATACGTGTATTATCATCTCTGAATGACATTTCAATGACTTTTGACTATTTACACCCACTATGGATCATATATGGTTTTATGGCCTGCAGTAATTTCTTGTGTAGTCAACCAGACCCTTGTTCACCACATGAACATGACACACCTTTGGTTTTTACACATTTCAGGGTATTTATTAACAGAGACCTGCCCTTAGTTTATCAACCATTTTCTAAATAAAATCATATGACGGACCCAATGGTACACTTAACTGTAGTCACGTAGCATTACTAAGTATTGCTATGTAAAACACAAATGTGCCAATAGTTTAATACTTAAAGTTGAAAGCGATATCAAATGTCGTGCATGCCTTAGAAAGCACAACAAATCTATAATATTTTGTTATATAATCTATTATTTATTGATAAGCCAACAAGATAACAGTCAATGGCAACCGTTACATCATCAATCTTTCTTCAACCAGAGGGGCGCCAAATGTGCTCTTTCGTGGCATTATGGATCCTAAAACAATACCTCTATTATATCCTCCCCTAGCAGGCATTTAAAATATTTATGAGGGCATTTTCTCTTGAATTCCACATAAAACAGGTGCGTGTCAAAGGTGAGGAGATCAATGCAAACCAAACACAAAGAATCGCTCAACAGAACAAAAGTACGACAGCTGGTCAGCAGGATATAGGAAGGTGATTATATATTAAGTCTTACTTCATTTAAAAGGACTTGGGTAGTTAAGTGTTGGTGGGATGTCAGAAGGTAACAGGTGTGTGTCAGGTTTATGGGTCTGATACTCAGGGTCACGATGTCTGGAGGATGTGTGTGAAAAGTGTCACCTTTCGTTGGATCTGGCCTCCAGGTAGCGAGTTGTCATGTAATAAGAGGGTGGGGAGATGTTGTGTTTGATGGGAGCGGCTTCATGTGGGTAAGGAGCTTGAGGGACCAGGTCAGGACGTTTATAGGACCAGAACACTGTGATAGGAGATGATAAAGACATCAGATGAGGGGGTTGGGTTGAAACAGAACTGTATAGTATAATGTTTTTTACTTTAAAGATTATTCCAAGCTTATCCAGAAGGGACAAATAGTCCTGAAATTGATGATTAAAGTATAGTAGACAACTTTACAGAAAATATACACGCTTTAGCACAGTGGTTCCCAAACCGGGAGGTGAGCACCCCCTTAGGGGGCACGGGATTGTGCCAGTGGGGCCCCAGTTCCATGACATTCAACATACATTAATTGATCATTAATTCAAACCTCAGAAAAATATTTAATTGGTTATTAAATTAAATGTTTTCTTTAATTCAAATTCTAAGTTTCAGATTGTATGTCATGTACTCACTGCAAAAATGATTTTCAAGAAAAAAATTCTCTTGATTTGGGAATTTTTTGATATTTTTGCTGAAAACAGGACAAAAATACTAAGAATTTTTTTTCTTAAAAATAATTTGCAGTACACTGCAATAAAATTACTTTCTTTCTTAGTATTTTTTTCTTGTTTTCTGTAAAAATATCTAAAAATTCTTAATTTAAGATGCTTTTTCTTGATGAGCAAAACGACCCAAGAAAATAAGTCTAGTTTCTAGACAAAAAATATAATATTTAAGCGAAATTGTGCTTAAAACAAGCAAAAAAAAATCTGCCAATGGAATAAGAACAAAATTCTTGAATTAAGTGTTTATGAAAAATAGTAAACTTATTATTTCAAGAACATTTTTCTTATACCATTGGCAGATTTTTTTGCTTGTTTTAAGCACAAATTTATTTAAATGTAATATTTTTTGTCATCAAGAAAAAACATCTTAATTTAAGAATTTTTAGATATTTTTACTGAAAACAAGACAAAAATACTAAGTAAGAAAGTCATTTTTTTGCAATTCTTAGTATTTTTGTCTTGTTTTCATTAAAAATATCTAAAAATTCGTAAATAAAGACGCTTTTTCTTGATGAATAAATGACCCAAGAAAATAAGTCTAGTTTTTAGACCAAAAATATAAAATTTAAGTGATTTTGTGCATAAAACAAGCAAAAAAATCTGCCAATGGGGTAGGCAAATTTTTCTTGAATTTAATGTTTAAGAAACATTTTCAAGATGTTTTTGCTTGCCCCAGTGGCAGATTTTTTTGCTTGTTTTGTGCACAAAATCACCCAAACTTGACATTTTTTACTTGATATTATAAACTACACTGCAAAAATACTAAAAATTCTCAAATTAAGATGTTTTCTCTTGATGAGCAAAAACGACCCAAGAAAACAAGTCCAGTTCCCAGACCAAAAACACCAAATCCAAGTGATTTTGTGCACAAAACATGCAAAAAAAAATCTGCCCATGGGGCAAGCAAAAAAATCTTGAACATTTTTCCTAAACACTAAATTCAAGAAAATTTCAAGAAAAATTGGCTTACCCCATTGGCAGATTTTTTGCTTGTTTTATGCACAAAAATCACTTGTATTTGATGTTTTTGGTCTGGGGACTGGACTTGTTTTCCTGGGTCGTTTTGCTCATCAAGAAAAAGCATCTTAATTTAAGAATTTTTTGATATTTTTATTGAAAACAAAACAAAAATACTAAGAAATGTTTTTTTTGAAAAATTTTTTTTTTTTGCAGTGTGTTGACTTGCTGGAATCTAGCGTTATTTCGGCAAAAACAACATGTAACTAAATTCAAATTTATTTTGGCTAGAAGTAGGTTACTCATATCAATATCGGGTCTATAAGAGCGTCACACAGCCTAAACTCCGCCCTTTTGGCAGGCAACCATAGAGCGCTTGAGCGCTGTAGCATTCGTATTGATAGTGGTTGAACAATAATTTTAGACTGTTTATACCTTACAAACCTTACTATTTTATCATGTTGTATGTTTAAAAGTAACCCTGAAATGACAGGAAAGAGTTAAAAATGTGGAAAATAACTGGAGTGATACAGGTTAAAAGGCATTATAGCCATATACATTGTGCAGAGTGAACTCTGTTGCCACAAACTCCTGCTGGTGCCATTAATTTCATTTTCGCTCCCTGCTGTCCTTGCCTGCCAATATGGAGGCGTAAACAGAAAGGGTCATGTGACGTCCGGACCTCTATTGTTAACATAGACAGTGAAATAAAGGCTATTGCTTGCTGGGAAGCAATAATCGATGTAGTTCCATTTCAGGCACCTTAATATTTAATGATTTTTACTGTAAAGCCACTTTGAAACAATCTATGTTGCATGAAGCGTTAAATAAAGGTGACCTGATTTGATGCTAGGATTTCATTGCAAGGGCATTACTGCAAACATGTTTCTCATTTGCTTGTACAAAAGAGGAACGAAATTAAAATATTGTTTGTGATAATTAAATACGCCAGATTTACCAGGAATATCCCTTTAAATGAAATCAATACGTATGTGACCCATTGTGTAAAACCCTACAGTCATTTATTTGTGATTTACTGTTTTCTACATTAAATCATCCTATGTAATGTAAAGAACATTTTGTGAAAATGACAAAAAAAGTGAAATCAAACTTAATCTCTTCTGTGTGACCTGGACAGGGTCACATTGTACTAGTACAGTATGAACAAATCATCAGTCTGTTTAAATGTATGGTAGATTACATAAATAATTTAACTATTATACAAAATTATAATTCAGACCCAGTATCTGAGATATGATGACTAATACAATATAGAAAGTCAACACAAGGGCAATGGCAACTTCTGTGTCTGATCAGCAGGGTTTGTGTTCAGGTTGTGAATGCAGCTTGTTTTCAGGATTTATATTCTCCAAACAATATTTCTTGACATATAAAAGCAGACACTTCCTATTCACAAATGTCAACGTTGATAAAACCATAATTTGTCATTGGTGACGGGACACATACCAGTTTAATATCTATGTGCGGGTAACTCCATACTGAACACATTTATATAAGGGGGCACAGTTTCCATGATAAACTTGTAAAGCCAGTGGCGGCTCGTGACTGCTCATTCGAGGGCCGCAAATTCAAAATAAGTGTTCGGAGTGTCATGTGTGTTGCTTGCGTTTTCCAAATGTGTGTTTGTTGTGTCATGTGAACCATGTGCATCATGTGTTTTGTCAAAATAAGTGCCTGCTGCACACATGTCAAAACCATTTATGATAAAAGAGCCGCTCACGGTCACAAAATACATGCAAGACACTCCCTTAACAGTAAACTCTGATTACGCATGAGATTATGCGAGTATCTGGCAAACGCGAGTCTCTCTTTTATCATAAAACCTTTAGCGCGTCTGCAGCAGGCACTTATTTTGACAAGACACGTGATGCACACACGATCTCTCAAAGCACTTGAAATTATCAAAAAATATGCTGAGTCGCGTTCTGTTCAACATCCTCTTGTGCGTTGGTAATGACGTGAGATTAACGCAAGTGCATTGAGTTAGTGTGACACCAGACCAACGCTGGGAACATTTGCACTCGGGCTCAGACCACAGCAAACGAGCACAGTGTAAAAACGAGTGTTGCTCACCTGGTCCATCTAGACTAGCTAGACTACGAGCTCCTGTGAGTCTGTCGACACATTCCTCGCGTTTCTCATCCTTCTGTGAGGACAGAATCTCCTGCGAGGAGAACTTCAGGGCTGGTATGGAGTTCCTCGGCCTCTTGCTCGGGGAGAAACGATTTGCTGGAGGCAAATAGGAAAGGAAAAACTTACAAATCTTTAATAAAAGTTTGATCCAGACAGTAATAAGTCATCAAATCCTGCAAATATTAATTCCATACACATGTTGGCTTAGTGTTTAGTAAACATTTAGTCTGTGTTTTAGTTCTTTTACCTTTTTGTATGTAGCCATGAAATAATGAAGTCCATTTAAAGGGGTCATGAACTGCCTTATTTTATTATAATTTTGTACTGTTCTCTGTGGTCTACTAATACACTGCAAAAAATTATTTTCGGGAGGGAAAGGTCTTGGTGTTTTTGTCTTGTTTTTAGTGGGAATATCAATAAATTCTTTGATTAGGATGCTTTTCTTGATGAGCGAAATGACTCAAGAAAATAAGTAATGCACTGACAAAAATTATTTTCAAGCAAAAAAATCTACCAATGGGGTAAGCAAAAAAATCAAAAATTTTTCTTAAACACTAAATTCAAGAAAAAATCAAGAAAAATTTGCTTACCCCATCGGCAGAACTAAACTAAAATTATTTTCTTGGGTCGTTTTGCTCGTCAAGAAAAAGCATCTTCATTTAAGAATTTTTTTATATATTTTTACTGAAAACAAGGCAAAAATACTGAGATTTTTTCTTGAAAATCATTTTTTGCAGTGTGGGGTAAGCAAAAAAATCTTGAAAATTTTTCTTAAACACTAAATTCAAAAAAGAAAAAAAATTGCTTACCCCATTGGCAGATTTTTTGCTTGTTTAATGCACAAATTCACTTTGTCTAAAAACTAAACCTATTTTCTTGGGTTGTTTTGTTTGTCAAGAAAAAGCATCTTCATTTAAGAATTTTTTTATAGTATTTTTGTCTTGTTTTCAGTAAAAATATAAGAATTTTTTTTCTTGAAAATCATTTTTTGCAGTGTGGGGTAAGCAAAAAAATCTTGAACATTTTTCTTAAACACTAAATTCAGGAAAATTCAAGGAAAATTTGCTTACCCCATCGGCAGATTTTTTTGCTTTTTTATGCACAAAATCACATAAATTTGATATTTTTGGTCTAAAAACTAGACTTTTCATTTTGCTCATCAAGAAAAAGCATCTTAATTTAAAAATTTTTTGATATTTTTACTGAAAACAAGACAAAAATACTAAGATTTTTTTTCTTGAAAATAATTTTTGTAGTGTAGTGTTAGAAAATTCTATCCTAACTCTTTCGAGTTAACTAGTCAATTAAGAATTAAAGGTTCCCTGCCAATGACGAGTTTTTCCGGCAATCTGTATTTCCGCTATTATCCACCAGGTAGCGCTCTTACCCAACTTATAAAACTCTGTGTATGTTCTCATCATCGCTTTGAAACTATTTTCTTTCAAAAGTACTCAACATATGGTATTTTTGAAGAAACCGGCGCATATTTGAGAGGTGATAAAAAGTGCACATCTGTAGGTAGGATGAAATGTTCTTGTTTTTGTTTGAAAGCAGAGTGTCTGTTCTTTTATTTGATATATTGTATGTTTATATATTTAAAGAAGAACGTTTTCTGGAAGGCATTGGGTTTTGGTGAAAATCATTAAAGGTGCTGGCGCTGGCAACTTCTTTAAAAACGCTGGCGGGGAAAGAGTTAAAAACGTCATAAGTAGTAAGTAAAAGGCTTTTTATCCTGTTTTTGAGCCTCTATTTTAAAGCACTCTGTTTTAGTGGGTGTGCCGCATGTAAGGATCCACCCACTGCTATTATTGGGTTACAGTGTTACATATTTAAAAAAAGTTTTTAACGCCCCCATCTGTGCATGTGTGGAATGGCAAGTTGCATTTATTTAAAAATGTGTGGATTTAGTCTACAAATGAGGTCTTTCGCATTACGATGACATCACACTTTTTAAAACGATTTAAAATTAAATAGAATTTTATTTAATTTATTTGATTTAATTGAACTCTCAAAGATGCAACTTTACATTTACAAGTATGCATTTCGCAAATGCTTTTATCCAAAAAAATCAAACCCATGATGTTGACATTGCTAACTCTTACCCTCACAGCATTTAAAAAAAAATGTTGCCAACCAGTGCCAGCACCCTTTATGATTTTCACAAAAGTTCAATTCATTTTCCAAAAAAATGTATTCTTTAAATATATAAAAACACAAAACACCAAACGAAAGAACAGACCTCTGCTTGAAAAAAAAACTTTTTATCCTATCTTCATTTGCTCTCTTTTTGTCGACTCTCAGGTGTGGGTGGGTTTCTTCAAAAATACAAAATTTTGAGCAAAAAAGCTGAGATAATTCCATTTTTGTAAAGGACTTTTGTTAGAGATCAGATTCAAAACGATAATCAAAACACACATGGAGTTTTTACTGCTTTTGGATCAGTGGATGCTTCAGTGTTTATAAGTTGGGTAAGAGCACCACCTAGTGGGCAACAGCGCAAATACGGTTTGCAGTAAAAACTCGTCAATGGTAGGGAAAGAGTTAATGCAGTGCTCTACCAATTAAGCTACAGGAAAACTTAAAGACCAAAAGAGCATTGATACGAATGCTGTTTCGAAATAATCTTAAACATAAAATAAGAATGAAACCAAAATGATTGCTGAGGTCAAATGCATTGGTGCAATGTCCGTTCCTAAGCTTTGTCCAAACAGATTCATTCTCAATGGCTCTTGCTCTTTATCTCATTGACTTACGATGAGTCTTTCGAAATACTCTGCTGCTCATGAACTTAAGAAATCTGTTTGCATAGAAACTCGGTCTGTGCACAGAGACGGTGTCCTAGGAGAAAGAAAACATCAACCAATCAAACAGGGAAGCGTCTTTAACTCCCGAGCTGTATGAATAGGCTATTCATAAGTTTAGTGAGATTTGGAGTTTAGGGGGGTATTAACTTACACCATCATAGACGAGTGCCTTCCACGAATGTTCGAGCTTCTTCATAAACCTGTGTGAGAAATGAGAGCGCAAGAGGGATTTGGGAGTGTACGTAAATAACGTGTAATGAACTAATATTGTGTCAGCTTGTATATGACATTTGGGTTATTGGGTTAGTTGCAAACTGACACCAGGTCTTACCTGTAAGATTGTAAGATGTCGATTATGCCCAGGAAAATCAGCAGCTTCTCGTCTCTGTTTGTTCTTGCAGGAATTCCCCCCATTCTGAGCAGAGAACGTAAATAATATGTTTAACTATAATGCCCGAGTGAGTCTTATGAAAACCCGACCACGACCTGTATAATTATTAATTCGATTTTGCATAAAACAATTAAAGGACCATTATGTATAGAGTTAACCTAGATGAAATGGGTATCTTGGTTTTTTTACTTCAAAGCCTTACGTGTTGTCGGAGCTCAGGGCCTCGGCGGCTCTGCCATCCCCCTGAATGGACTCCATCGCAGTGGAGTAAAGCACTTTCTGTCCTAAAGTTCTCTTCCAATCCGTTCCTGTGAGGTCTCTTTCCCTGCGACCGTGGTCTAGGACGTGCACACCCAGCAGCAGACTGTAGTCCATGATTTTAAAACTCTCAAGCACCTGAATGACACATAAAAACAATTAACATCAGCACTCATTTAAAAACAACAATGAACCTCATGCACAGTAGAGTACACTGTCATAAAAATGGTCCCTAGTGGTCACTGGGCAATACTGTTTACAAAGGTCCTAATATGTACCATTTAGGGTACACATTTAGTAGCAACACTGTACAGTCCTTCCAGAAAAATGCTGAGTTTTTTTGTGTTTGTTGCGGGCAAAAATCATTGATCTCACGTTTTCTTAAAAAATGCGATGGAATATGCAGCAGGGTTTCCTGCAGCACTTTGCAGTTCGGGCGGCCCACCTAAGCTGGGTAACCCTACTGCCTTAACCAGTTCGTTCGCGCTTTACACCACGACCGGGCACGCGCCACATGGCCGAAATGAGAAAGACGTGGTCCGGACCTTCACTTTCTGGAGGATAACTAGCCAGTTGATAAAATGCGGACGCGCTTCATACCACAAGCGTGCACGCGCACCACACAGCCGAAATGAGAAAAAGACATGGTCCGTCATGTCTGGAGGATAGCCAGTTGATAAAACGCGTGTCCGTGAGAACTGCAAGTGGACTTATGTTTTGGGTTTATTTAAGCCTGTTATTGTAATGGTCTATAGTTCTTGCCAAATTTAATGCTAGTTAGGTTTCACGTGCCTGTTGTTTAGATATAATTATTGAGCGCTCTTGCTCATGTTATTTATGTGCATTATTTACATGCTACAGGATTTACACTCCTTTAAGATAATGTAATTAATAGTGGGAAATAATCAGTTTTTACAATTTTTGCGCTATCTATCATCGTTCGCCAGACGTTTTACAACATATGCTTTAGTTTGTGTTTATTAACCCTTTAGTTTCACTTCATCACGCAGCTATTCCTGTTAAAGGTAAAAACATTTTATTCATTAATAATCTAGTATGTGTTCATTTTCTGTCATAATTTCTTCAAAATTAAATTTTATTTGAGTGTTTTAAATTAAAATATTTTATTTTCATCATGATGCATACGCCCCGCCCCTTTGATTGCCACGCCCCCGGCCCCGTCCACCTGCCCAACCCTACCAACTCAACTAACAAATTTTCTGCGGGAAACCATGTGCGGGATATATATGCAATGAAACTGCAAGAACTTGCAAAAACTTTTTGCTACGAAAATGCGGGGATTATGAAATCATGCAAGCCCCGCATATTTTGCATGTGGAAATCTGCAATTTATGCGAAGTATTTGAAAAATGCGGCCCCCCGCATAAATATGCAGACTTTGGCAGATGATGCATTGAATCATGCGATTGCATAATGGCGTATGTCTGGAGGGACTGACTGTATATAGCTTTACCTTTTTTCAAATATCTTAATTTTTTTCATTTTTGTGTGGGCCTATATTCCATCTGTCCTTTAAATATTTTTTACTATTGAAAAAGTCATAATATTTTATATAAAATGCACATTTTAGTCATGTCTCCGTGATTTCACTCAGTCCTGTTACCCAACACGTACTGTTTCACAAGTGACATTTTTAAGAGGAAGTTACATCATCTGGATCTTCTGAAGGCCATGTGAAGATCAAAAGTTACTTTTCTCAATTTCTTTTCTGTATATTTTATAATATTGATGATATGACAATGTCAATCCTAATGTTATATTATTTATTTGATGTTATTGGTTTATTTTAAAATAAAAAAATTGGTAAATCACTAGAATTTGATCAGTGTCTTCATGCTTTTTGCACATACAATATACAATGCAGCTATTTTTCATGTATTTGCTAAATTTGTGCTAAAAATTCAGTCCTGTTACTTTCAGTGCTGTTGCCAAAATGCCTCCATCCTTCATCAACTAGTTACCTGAGATTGACCTATACTCATTTAAAATAAAATAAAATATGTGTGTTATTAGATTTAGTGTAAAAAATGATAAAAATTTAACTTAAATAATGACGAGTTACAACATGCAAATGGCACAGATTCGGTGAAATGGCCCATGTAGTGTCCGTGACATCATCCATAGTCGATAAATTGCAGTTTAAGTAATTTACCGTGATGGATTCACGAGAAAAACCAGAAGGTTGCCCCTTGGATGGGTCCTTTCCTGTCCTGGCCCAATCATTTCCATAACTCTCCAAAAAGAGCCCCTTATATAGATGATGGTCATTCTTTTAAAACCACTAAGATTAAAGCATCTGCTTAATCTCTGCTGTTGTTTACTAGTTAAGTGCTTTCAAAAATCATGCAGTGCCTAAGTACCCATTATGCGTTCTAAAAATCCCACTAAAAAATAAACACAGCCAGCATAATAGCAGGCAAAATGCATTTATAACACGAGACGAGACAAACAGATGAGATGCAGCCAATTCAGTAATCAGTATAATTTGATACGTTGTTGATGCAATGCGTAGACTATAACCCACAAATTTCAATGTTTCTCTCATAAGTACCTTTAGCAAACAACTTTTGTTTTGAATTGTCCATGTCCAACGTTAAATCTGGATTCTGTAGCAAAGCAGGTTAAGTTCTGCTGCTATATAAACCATAAGATAGTTTAGTATTATGTCATAAATATGTTGGCGGATGTATGTTTACCTAAAATACTAAGCACTAAAATACTTGTTACATTTTGCACATATCTCAACGTATACCAGTACCAAAGTTTTGTCCCAAAATGCACACCAGTTTTGTTTGTAAAAACTATGTTTTACCTGGCAGTTCATACTACTACGCGTTACACTGTCAGTAGGGAGCACCATCTGTTACTCGTTTATACAGGCACTGCAGCTCCCTCTTGTGTCTTTTAGAGAGATGTGCAATCATTGCGGTGATCTGAAATCATCACGATGAGGTCAAACAATTGCGATGAGACGATTATTTAATCATTGTGACAGCCCTACTTTAATGTCCTAATATAACTAAAGCCTAGTCCTGCATGAATCTAAACCCTGTCCAGGATATTGTTTAGTTGTAAGATCAGCACAATGTACCTAAAAGTCAGTCATTTGCATGGAAATGAAGAATAACGCTGTATATCTTCATCATCCGCCATGTTGTTACAGATGCAGAAGCATATTTTTAATAAATCAACAGAAAGAAGTGAACCAATAAAGGGTTAACACGGTTTGCATTGGTTTTTTCCACTGTATAGTCAATATTCAAATGATGTGAGGGACACACAAACTCCTTGTTTTGCATCCCAACACAAGCATCTAAAATAGGACCTAAACTAGGTCACCATATTGCCCAACAGGTTATGGTGGAAGGTAATACAAGAGTCTTAAAGAGAAATTTACTTAAAAGTGCCAAAGATTGCATTGAATGTTTTATGTGGCTTTATTCAATGGCGTAGCAAGTCAGTCCCGGGCCCATATGCAAAAAAAAATTATGGGCCCCCTTAAGCCAAAGCCCCCCCAACCTTGCTCGTTGGCACTGTTAACTGTGGCGCGCAGGTCTGTTAACAACATATACTTTTAATAAGGTAGTCAAATATTTGTACTTTATTTAAATCTACCCTTTAAAGTAAAAAAGTAAAGAAAAACTTCTCCGCCTTCTCTTTTCTCTTTAAGGCCCCACTTTTATGTTTATATTTGTCCATCCTTAATGTTCATGTAGATAGCCGCTATAGTAACCTCTCACACTGTGTTTTCTTTTTTTTTGGCGCGGCGATGCGTCATGTAAAAAATGACTCGGAGTGCAAAATAAATAAATAAACGCAAACAAGAAATGACTGAGAAATGAGACATTACGGAGAAATAAGAAATCACTACACATGATATGCATACAAAAATATATTTATTGCCGCCACAAATAAAAATTAAATTGAAATTTTTTTTTTTTATTAAAAGCTGGGATGGGCCCAGGGGCGGGCCCCCTATTGGCCCGGGCCCATTTGCACGTGCATACCCTGCATGCCCAGACTCTACACCACTGGGTTTATTAAAGGCAAAAATTATCCAGAGACGGTTTTACGTGTCCATTTACAACCCTAGGATTTGCCCTTAGAATGAAATGGTCTATTATTACCTTATTTGGAAGGGACATGAATAATAATGTTGAGCACTGCTCTGATTGGCTGTTTCTCAGAACAGCTCCTTCAGTAGCTCTGTGTGTGTGCAAAAAGACCTTATGTTTGAGCCTGTATCAGACGAAAATACAGAATTTGAGGAATAATTAATTGTTTGGAGTTTGTTAATGGACGTTTCTGAGTGATACGTTTGTGTTTTTCAGTATGAACCTGCAAACGTAACTGTAACGCCAATAGTAGAACTTCAGCCTAAACGCTAACATATAGCATGAACTAGCATACAGCGCTAACTCAGTCGCCACAACTTTGTTTTTAGCATTGTTACAACATTGTACTTAATTTAATGTGTAAATTAATGTTGGGGCGTACTTCACGACTGTTATGTCACATTCTGTGTTTTGTTGAGATTGGCCTGTTTCCAGCAGCCTTTTGCATACACAAGTAAAAAAAATAAGACTTACGGTATGTCATTACCATGCACACAACTCTTATCATTCATCTATGCCTATGTAAATACAGTTTTACATTCTACGGCCACTTTAAGTATTCAAGTATTCAAATATGTGTCCATGTCTGTGAAATCCAAGTTAAAGTCTCAAACTAATTATGAGAAAGAACATCAAAGATTAATTTGACATTGATTTGAATATTTGACCTTACACAGTCAGTATTCAGGGTTCCCACACCTTAGTTAACTTCAAATTCAAGGCCCTTTCAAGGACTTTTCAGGTCCAATACCCTCAAATTCAAAGACTAAATGTGGGGACACATTTCAAGGGAAAGCAAAGTTACATCGTGTTATCTTTTAAGATACATTGTTACAGTTCCCTTTCGAGGGAACTCGCGCTGCGTCAATGCAGTGACACTTTGGGGACCCCTCCAGGGGTAAGTGTGTCTGAATGTGTATATCAAATTCAACCAATAGTGAGGCTTTACCACAAAGACAGGGTGACGCGGGAACCAGAAAGTATATCGCTATCTGAAATATTGTAAAATGCGGTGTTACAGGGAGGCAAGAATTATGGCAAGGGAGACGCAGCGTCTTGTTCCCTTTTCAGGGAACAACAGTTACATACATAACCCGAGAGTCGAGACGTGTTCATGTGTCAAACACAACTATGCAAAAAAGCATTTTGGTACGAATCAACATTCCCATACAGAAGATATAAGCATTTAAAGCAAACAGTTTAGCACGTGTTGAATTTTTTCCCCCAGATTCACAAACTTTCAAGGATTTCAAGGACCCGTGGGAACCCTGAGTATTAAAGATATGAAGGTTTTATTTTCACAACGTTCTTGTAGGTTGATTTTTATGTAATAAATCATAAAAAATGACCTCATCTGGGTTTTGACAGGCAGGGACAGGGTCACTTATGCTTTTACTGTACAGTACATTAAGCTCTGTTCTCTAAAATATTTGATTCCTCATGATAAGACCCCTTTAATACGCTCACATTTATTCATTTAGCTGATGCAGATTAAAGTATGAGGGAGCATTTAATATTTCTGTTACAGGCACTTTAATACTCTAATATTATACAGAAGAACAAATGTGATGGTTACGTAAAAGCACTTCCTGTTTTGGGACATTTATGTACAGTATGTTCTATTTTCCGCAGAAAACATCCCAGGCCTTGGTACAGCGGTCCGGTGACGTGTGTCATACCGTCATGAAAACCAAGTGTTTGTTCGGCTCACAGGGCCAACATCAACTCTGTTCCAGTCAATTCTGCTTACGGTCATACATTAACATCAGAGTTCAATAAAGAAAATGCGTCAGCTGTAGTTGTTCATATATCATGTGGACAGATTATTTAATAAAGCTCAATTGGTAAACTTACTGTATAAAACCTTGTCTTTTGACTCAAAAAAAGCATGGCAATAGCAACATCAGAGCTATACTGCAAAAAATTGTTTTCAAGAAAAAAAATTCTTAGTATCTTTGTCTTGTTTTCAGTAAAAATATCTAAAAATGAAGATGCTTTTTCTTGATGAGCAAAACGACCCAAGAAAATAAGTCTAGTTTTTAGACCAAAAATATCAAATGCAAGTGATTTTGTGCATAAAACAATCAAAAAAATCTGCCAATGGGGTAAGCAAAACTTTCTTGAATTTTTCTTGAATTTAGTTTTTAAGAAAAATTTTCAAGATTTTTTGCTTACCCCATTGGCAGATTTTTTTGCTTGTATTATGCATAAAATCACTTAAATTTGATATTTTATTTTCTTGGGTCATTTTGCTCATCAAGAAAAAGCATCTTAATTTAAGAATTTTAGATATTTTTACTGAAAACAAGCCAAAAATACTAAGAACATTTTTTCTTGAATTTTTTTTGCAGTACATTGCAACAAAATGCAATGCATCTCCTGTAAGTGCATGCGCAACCAACGCGTACAATTTTTATTTTACGAAAATTGCGTCACGTGCACTGTATTCGGACCCTTGCGTACACAAAAAAATCTACTTTACTTCTGCCTTTATGCTGCATCCCAATTGGTGCACTTCATGCAGACTTGCAGTCTCGTGGACTTACAATGGCGACGCATACACAAGACCGTAGGGTGTCCCATTGGACATTTTAGGTTTGTAAATAATGCTCATGGGTGCCCCCTTTATGGCGTATAAGTGCCCTTGATGCACACTTTTCCAGAGCCAGTACTTGTGCAAGCTTGCAGCAAACTCCTTCCTGACATTCAAATCAGCATTACGTCATTAAATGCAGACTTTGTAGGAACCCGGAGTGTTTAGGGTGCCATTTGGGACATGGCCTAAACTCCGCTGTAGTAAGTTACCGTCGCCTTTTCTTTGGACGATTGACCATGTTGAATCGGCAGTGGCGCTTATCTGGGAGTCGGATAATTCTGATTGGCTGTTCGGCATAGCCAACCACTGCACAACAAGAAAACTAAAGTAACGAAGCAAGCTAACATCAAAGTCAACCCTGGTCACGCCGACTGTTTGCCATTGCTAGCCCCTCTAAAATGTAATGAATGATTGTAATGTTTTATATACAGTATAACTACACCAGCAGTTCTTTTCTTCCTTTAAAGTCCATCATTATCCTCTTTTCCCAAGCTCTCCGACGGGTGCCATTATTTCTCATCCGTCAGGTAGAATGCAATCAATGTGTAGTGTCGGCGTCAGGCCATTGAAATGAATGCTTACACTTTACGGTTAACTACAGAGCTGACGTTTAGACAGAGTGAATATAAATGACTAAAGCGTGCTCTGTATATTATTGTAATTCCATAAGGGCTGTTACTGTGTTATTTGATCTGTGTCAGGTCCCACACAACAATGCAATGTTTAGAGACTCTACACTGGGCTGTTTTGTGCTCTGCAATCCAGACCCGGGTGTGTTGCTTACTCATGAGAATAAACTTTCTGCTTAGTGTTCACTTTAGTTTGTCGACAGAACGCAGCCAGAAGGAAAACCTAACAATAAAATCTCAGAGTGGACACTTATAGTACTTATGGGAATTTGTTTGGACTGCAGTGTGTGTGTGTGTGTGTGTGTGTGTGTGTGTGTGTGTGTGTGTGTGTGTGTGTGTGTGTGTGTGTGTGTGTGTGTATAAAACTGTATATAGTGTGAAAAGATAACATTAGCCATGTTTCCGTCACCATGATTTTATGCGCATTTTGAAGTATCACATGAAAACCGACTGATGGAAATGGCAAATTTCGGGAGAAATATCCCTAAAAAAAAGTTTTTACGGTTGCTTGAGGTGGTTTTTGACTTCTAACGCATCGATCATTAAAGCGTAACTAAACCCTAAACCAACTTTTTTTAGTTAATGATCTGTAAGAATGGGGCTTTATTAGTGCTGTTCATTGACTTAAGTAACTTTTTTTGACATTTGGGTATATGTGTTTCAATGCTACAACATATGGTGTAATAACGTCTCTGTGCTGCCATCTTCAGGTTGGACGGTGGCTACTGCAGTTGAATTTTCCTATTGGATGTTGCGCTAGCATGTGATGCAAGCGGTACAACCCTATGTAAGCAGGTTCAAGCTTACCACGCCCGGGTGATTCTCACGAAACCATTGAAACACAACGGCACTAATGATTTTAGCTTTGAAATGTGTAATATAGTAACATTAAAAAGCATCAGAATTAACACAATACTGTGTTCTACCTTGCACAATGTGTGATTTCAACATAAGAATTTATAATTGTAAATTTTATCTCATTTTCTGCTGAAATTCTCATTACCGCAATGTTTCCGGCTGTGTTTGAACATGCGTTATGTTGTAATTTAATCAAATTAACACAAACATATTAAGAAAAAAAATAAATGGATGTTTTGCTAGACTACTTTAGATGACAGAAAAAATATTTACTGAATATTCATGTATAATAATAATGAAGAAAAATTAGGAAAATGATGTGTCCATGCCTGATGTTCTCATCCTCCGCAACACTTTTTGAGAACAGTTTAAGCACACATACAAAATTTTAATAAAGTTTGATTTTGAGTGACCAAGCACATAGACCAGTTACTTCAAGATGGCTACCAGGTAAGATCATTTTTTTACTGTTAATTTGAAATATTGTCTTATCAGAATGCTTACATTTTGATTATCATTACCGCAACAGATGCTTATTAAATGTTAATTTAATTAATAGAAGCATAATACTTTGATTTTAAATGCATGTGCAGAATCTCCAAATTATGTTCTTTCAGGTTTGTCATGTCATTTTGAAAATATGTCAGTGTTGATGTTTTTTGACTGTTGCGGTAATGAGATTTTTTAGGACTAATTTTTTTAATTATGTTACAAAAAGTGTTAAATGATAAGTAAAAGTTTTTAAATTAATGTTCCCATTTACTCCAGACTTTGTTTTTCAATGTCTGGTGGGAAAAAAGTAAATTTAAGCAAATTTTACATTTTCATGCTTGACATTTTTAAAACCAAGTTTTCGTGAGAATCACCTGCCCGTGTTACGAGCTCAGTTCGTCCCCTCTATCTCCGTTGGGGCCATTTTTCAAATATTGCCAGTGGGTGGAGTCAGGCTCTGACCAGGTGTTTAGTTACTCTTTTAACCCACGGGACTGACTGTCTAGCTGTTCCGCTGACGTTGTCTTTACCATATATGGGCGTCGACGTTGTCTCAATGCAAAAATGCTGCATTTCTTGTTCTGTGCACAGCATTTATTTTGCAATTACAAGCCGCACTGCTAACAAATTAACAACTTGCAAATTAATATACCGATAGTTTAAAGGATTAGTCCATTTTCTTAAAAAAATCCAGATAATTTACTCACCACCATGTCATCCAAAATGTTGATGTCTTTCTTTGTTTAGTTGAGAAGAAATTATGTTTTTTGAGGAAAACATTCCAGGATTTTTCTCATGGACTTTAATGGACCCCAACACTTAACAGTTTTAATGCAGTCTCTAAACGATCCCAAACAAGGCATAAGGGTCTTATCGAGCGAACCAATTGTCATTTTTGGCAAGAAAAATACAAAATGCACTTTTAAACCACAACTTCTCATCTTCCTCCGGCTGTGTGACGCGACAGGGCGACCTCACATAATTTCGTAATGACGTCGAAAGGTCACGTGTTACACATATGAGACATTTGTGGACCATTTTAAACAATAAACTGACACAAAGACATTAATTAGAATCATTCGACATACAACAACATCGGAACGGTCCTCTTTCTCCACACTTGTAAACACTGGAGCGTAGTTTTGATATGTCATCCGTGACCTCTTGACGTGATGATGTATTATTTGAGGTCACACTGGCTCGTCACACGACCGGAGGAAGACGAGAAGTTGTGGTTCAAAAGTGCATATCTGTTATTTCTCTTGCCAAAAATGACAATCGTTTCGCAAGATAAGACCCCCATGCCTCGCTTTGGGAATGTTTAGAATCCTTTGAAACTGCAATTTTAAACTGAATTAAAACTGTTAAGTGTTGGGGTCCAGTAAAGTCCATTAAAATGAGAAAAATCCTGGAATATTGTCCTCAAAAATAAATAAATACATAATTTTTTTCTCAACTAAACAAAGAGAGACATCAACACTTTGGAAGACATGTTGGTGAGTAAATGATCTGGATTTAAAAAAAAAAAATGGACTAATCCTTTAATGGTTATTCAGCAGATATCACTTTGAATAATCTGTATTTGTGGAAAAATTAATATTGGTGCATCTTTAGTCATCATACATCAGAAGTAAATCATAAAAAAACAAGTAATATGGTAGTCAACAGGGCTTCTGATCGGTTTGGTTACAAACATTCCTTAAAATATCTTTCTTTGTGAGTAAAGACAAAGTTCATTTTTGGGTGAACTATCCCTTTAATATTTAATCCCTTAATATGTTAACTCTTGTTTTAGTACAGGCTCTCGCGTTTTCGTTTTGACTGGATGTTGTTAAGTAGTCATCAAGCATTTTTTTGCACGGTTTAAAATTCTCATTGAAGTCAACTTTAAACTTTCCTGTTGTCATGGCAACCAGCAAGCATTTTCCATCACCTGTGCTTGAGGATCAACAAGCAGAGATACACTGAGCTAGAGACTCCTGTGTAAATACAGATAAGGCCTCTAAGACATTGCTTACATCAGACGTTAATCGAATCTTTGGCCAACTAAACTGAAACTACAATATGTATATAAATATCTCTATGAGATAAAACCAAGCATAACTCTCAAAGGACCGTTGCTGAAAGTAATTTGAACAAACAAGCAAATGTGATAACAGTCTTCTGTATCACAGTTTTCACGAGATTCATACCGTCCCCAAACATGGTCATCGTTGTGTAAACTTGAGTTCTGCTTCTCTCCTTGGCCCTCTTATGACTTGCATTACAGCTGATCCTTTAAGCTTTTAGCATTCAAAGCTTATAGAGTCCAGACGACGTACTTGAGGTGCCAAGACAAACTCTGGCCTTTTCAGTTCATACAGACTCTTATAAATGGGACATTCAGTCGCTAACCTTTTTACAAGTCATTTCTGGAATGTCACCGAAATGGCAACGTTATGAAATGTGTTTGATGGTAAACAAATAAACGGCGAGCGATGGTTTCGGTTCAGCGTAATGTCTGCTGAAGAATTAGAGAAGCACAAGGCGACCACAGTGCGCCTGTTACCTAATGCAATGTTAGGACACTTTTAGGAGACATATCATGCCTCATTCATTTCAGTAATTTAGTTACTTGACTGTTGACATCTAGTCTGCATTTAACAGCCTGCATTTGTAAGAACAGAACAGCAAAGTAAAGTTTCCAATGGTCCCATGGAAAAGGAATAACGAATGAGAAAAACAAAACATGCAGTGCTCATATTTGACTCAAATTAAATTATTTTAGGATGTTATATTTACTTGGTCTAGAAGGCAACCATACAATAGACATCTTGCAACACCTTAGCCACCCCATAACTCCCTAAAAGATGTGGTGGCACTTTTGCACAGTGCCACATTATTCACATTTTCCTCAGTAAATATAAGCAAAAGCTTATAGAGTCCAGACGACGTACTCGAGGTGCCAAGACAAACTTGGTCTTAGCTGGTTTAAGATGGAAGTAGCTGGTTTATGCTTGTCCTTCCAGACTGGCAAAGATGGTCAAGCTAGTCTTCCAGCCTAGTCAAGCTGGTGGGTCAGCTGTGGCCGGTTGCATAAGTCTAAGGGGGCATGCACACCCAAGCTTTCTTACATGGCTGAAAACGGCCAGCGGACGCCATTGCTGTGATACTTCTGCTTTGTTTATCAGTCGTTGTACGATACGTCGGTTGATTGTTGTGACATTTGTCCCACCCCTCCTCCACTGTGATTGGACGGCCGTATGAGAACTGACATTGAGAAGCAAGCTGCTGGCTTTTTTGAAAAACGCCACACTTCCATTGGAAACAATTGAAAACATACGCCGGCGTAAAAGCTTTGGTGTGCACGCCCCATAATGGTGCATTCACACCAAACGCAGAAGAGGCTGCAAGCGCGAGTGATTTACATGTTAAGTCAATTCAAAGACGCGGGAAGCGCGGATGTTGTGTTCCGCGCGAATTGAGCGTTGTCTCGTGATCTGTCGCGTGAACTTTGGCAGATTTTCACGCCGCGTTAACCAATCAGGAGCTTGCTCTAGAACTGACGTAATTACAGGAAGTGAGCAGAGGCAGAAAAGCAAAACAATAATGGAGGACAATCATCATTGCTACACAAGACATCTTCATACTTTTACAGGAATTAAAAGGATCTTGTTTGGAAGAAAGTAAGTGAGGAGGTCGAACAATCTGGTAAGTTTACTCAATTTGATCTATATAAGCCCCTCCCATGATGCGAATTTACGTGTGAATGTCTCAAAAGCCTAGAATTTCATGCGCGAATAAGCGAGTAAATTCAAAATGTTCAAACATCCAACTACGCGCGAATAGCATGTTTTTGCCGCCTCTTCCGCGTCTGGTGTGAACGCACAGTAAGACGGCATAAGACTAGTCTTAAAAGTTAGACATACATTTTTTTCTTCAAAACTGATCATAACTGTTTTAAGTATGTTACATTAAAAGGTAGACTGTTTGAATTTAAATCCAAATAGGAAGACTGATTAACTGGCTGTCCTTCAACGTGATGCCCAGCCAATTCCTGACCAACGACCACCGGCTGAACCAGTTTATTCCGCTTACCCGTTTCATATCCCTATCGTGGATATATATATAAATATATGTATCTCTCCTCAAGGGTTTTTCTCCTCCTAGGAGTTTTCCCACAGGGTTTTTTTCCTAGGGTTATTTTCATTCCCTGGAGAGTCAGCCAACATTGGCTCAACTTAGCACTTTCCTTTATACGGTTCATTATTACTACGCTCGCTTTTACGGTTTATTCTTAACCGTATTCTGCTTCTTATATTATCTATCGATTTTTCTGTGTTTTCAATTGTGTATTAACAATTGTAAAAAGCGCTATATAAATCAAATTGAATTGAATTAGCCCTAACTAATTGCTACTTGGTCAGACTAGTTCTTTAGACACGGTCTTAACTTCATGGCTAGGTTTATGCAACCAAATACTGGTTTTAGCTGGTGGGTAAGCTGGTTCCCAGCCTGACCAGCTAAAAAAGTGGGCAAATCCTTCTATAACCAGCATGCTACAACAGCTAAAACCAAGTTGGGAGACCAGCCAAAACCAGTCAACAATCTTTGGCTGGTTTTAGCTGGTATTTTCAGTAGGGCTCTCAGAAAAAAGTAAAAAAAGCGGTCACTGGGGCTGTAACCTTTAGTACACATTTGTACCTAAAGGGTGCATACTGGTACCTCTGAGGTAAGTATTGGCACCTCAAATGGTACCCAAATGATACACATTCAGACCTTTTTAAAAAGGTAACACTCCAGTGACAGCTTTTGTACCTTTTTTCTAAGAGTGTACAAACAATAGTAAAAAAGCCAAAAAAATATATTATCTAATACAAAACATATTTGAGAGAATGCCACTGTATCTTAACAGGGATAGTTCACCCAAAAATTAATCATTCACCTTCATAGTCATTTGTTCATGAGTTATTTCCCCAAAAAATGTATCATTATTAAAGATGTACTTGTAAATGGGTTCAAACACGGGGAACACACACACACGGACAAAAATGTATTGCACTGTTTGGATAAAAGCATCTGCCAAATGCATAAACATACATGTCGTAACAGTTTTGTATCCAACGTCAAAAAAAGCCAATTCTTGCTGGTAAACATCATCCTGATGGTAAGAGAAAATCGCTAGCTTGTATAAAACATGTCCTTGAAAAACAAAATAACCCTGAATTACCCTCTGGCTGTCAAATAATGATGTGTAACGTCACTACAGACCACAGAAAGCAATGTTTACAACAAAGCTCTACAATTAAGCGCTGATGCAAATTGTACAAGAGGATGATACTGTCTGATTGTTTTCAGTTCATCTTGTGGAAAATCATGTGAACAACAAACAGAGCGGACCACGTCTACAGCCTGATATTCCGAAATAGCAAGGAATGCCGGACTGGATTGATGCGGTTTATTTCCCAGCTGAATAGAGAGGCTTGCAAATTCAGCACTTTTGAGATCTTTTAATAATCGACTCTAAACTTCACTTATTTTGTGTGAAACTGTGACACCTCATACTTCCCATTGGTAGAGAAAGAGAAGAAATTAAACGGTCAACAAAATGCAACACCTTTGATGTATGTCATTTGGTTTTTAAAAAAAACTAAGAGCTAAGAATGTAAGAGCCAGAAATGTTTTAATACCTTAGCAGCACATGCATCACTTCAGTGATTTTGCTGACTGCATGTTTTCAAGTAATATACAGTATGAGCCGAATGGGGCGTTTAATGCATGATCTGTCACATGAGACTCAGTTAACAGAGTAAACAATGAGATTATAAGATGATCCGATTTCATTTAATCAAGTTATGGTGTCACAGAACACAGAAATGTGGCAAAAATATATGGCTTTAAAACACAATACTGTATAGTAGGCATATTGGTAACATTAAAGAGACACTTCTCTTTTTTTAAAAAAAATATGCTGATTTTTCAGCTCTCTTAAGAGTTAAACATTTGATTCTTACTATTTTCGAATCCCTTCAGCTGATGTCCGGGTCTAGCGGTAACACTTTTAGCATAGCTTAGCTTATTACACGGCTCTCTGGAATGCTTGATTCTGATTGGTCAGTTGAGACATTTGCAGGTTCGTTCTTTTCGAATAATAACCGCTCCAAAATAATAACGCATAGCCGGACTACTTGCACGAGTAAAATCGCTCCGCGCCAATAAAGATCAATAAAGATTACTGTTTGTTTGGCGCCATCTTGTGACAAACACTATGGACAACCACAACAAGACACAGACAGCTTACTGAGACTGAACTTGACACACAAAAAAATACAGAATGGGCATTAAAACTTCTCAAAGACTGGCTAAAAGAGAAAAAATGGAGACAAGTATGAAGCAGAGGATCTTAATAAGGTATTACGATCATTTTATGCATCTGTGCAAAGTTTCGCGGAAGGGAAAAAATTTTAATTTAAAACAAATATGCCAATAAAATGTTTCAAATTCATATTCATGTCCAGTTTTTTTTCTTATGAAGAAAGTAGCCGTGTAATAAGCGGGATAATGTAGACGCAGCCTGTAGTTATCGAGAAATAAGCCCCTTCAGTGTGATACAAGACCCTCCGCTTCGCGTCGGGTCCTGATCACACTGTCGGGGCTTATTTCCCAATAACTACCGGCTGCCTCTACATTATCCCTTACATAATCCATTGAATCTGATTAGACCAGGGGTGTCAAACATATTTTAGGCTGAGGGCCGGATGGTAAATAACGCCATGATGTGAGGGCCGTATATTTTTTTTAAACTTTAGTGTGCTGATAATTGTGTTAATATTAACTAAACAAACCAATTAATTTGTTTGTTCAGCAAGAAAACTAGAGAAACACACAGCTCTGTGAAAACTACATTTCATAAGGTCACACTCATACTATACATACTATACAAACAAATTTACATCTGTATAAAATCCACTGGCATTAGGTTGAAAAGCCTTAATTTAACTTCTTTTGCATTATTCCTTAATGCCAAAATTATTTATAAATCATTCACTTTTCTTTGGAATATATTTGTAATGAGAACAGTCATTTAGAAAATGAAAATGCTAGATGGGGCAGTGTCCCAAACCAAAAAGGGCACTAAGGGGGTTGGTACTATTATTATGGTTTTAATAAAATATTATGATATGTTATATTACTAGCATGTGATTATAATGGGAAATATAATAACAAGAATTAAAGTGTGACAATCTGCTAAATATTCAATATGATTTACCTGCTGGCTTGATGGAGCTTTGAATCCATGTTTGCAATGTTGAACTGCCTTTAGCAGCCTCTCTTTCCGTTCTCTGTCGTTATTTTGTGAAGGCATTTGTGTTTTTTGTATTTTTTGTCTACAATGTGTGCCAACAACAGCAAATTTAGTGTTTATATTAACTTAGATCTGATCGGGAACATTAAATCGATTAGACATGTATTGTAACGTTAATAAGAATGTGGCTATTTTGTTGTTGTTTGCTTGCTAGCACTTGTCAGCACTTTTAAAACACCGACAGCAAATCATTACCAGAAGAAATACATAAACAAACTTCCAAATTACTAATTCTGTTGTTTAACAACTGATTTAATGTAATTAATCTACCTGTTAATGCAACGAACTTCGGAAACTGTCGTCTGCGCTCTCCAGGCAGAGAGTGGACACAGAGATGCTGCGGAGCGGTCGGGAAAACACGAAGTGGATCACCGGAATGATCTTTAGCGGAGCAGTAACAATACAACAGCAAGATTTTTGGGCACCGTGTTTAGTCTATGTTCCGCGTTTTGCTGCTTTCCGCAAGTCTCTCATTTTAAAAACGAACTAGACACCCGCCTGAAAGGGTTTTTAAAATATGTATTTAATATTTAATAAATCATCATGCGGGCCGGATTGGACACCTTTGTGGGCCGTATGCGGCCCGCGGGCCGTATGTTTGACACCCCTGGATTAGACCATTAGCATCGCACTAAAAAATAGCCAAAGAGTTTCAATATTTTTCCTAGTTAAAACTTCACTCTTCTGTAGTTACATTGTGTACTAAGACCGACGGGAAATTAAAAGTTGCGATTTTCTAGGCAGATATGGCTAGGACTATATTCTCATTCTGGCGTAATAATTAAGGACTTTGCTGCTGTAACATGGCTGCAGCAGGAGTAGTGATATTACGCACTGCCCGAATATAGTCACACTTTGATGACATCATGTAGTGCAGACCTTAGGGACCCTTGACATGAGTCCAAGAGTCGTCTTTTGGGACAGACTTGAGCGTCACGCCAGAAATAGGAAGAGAAGTTGCCCATCAGTGTGAACTTTTCCCATCTGTCGTCTGATTGGTCTGATTGCTCTTTTGCAAGGACTTCTGGGTTGGTAAAGTGCGCGAAGTCTGCTGCAGTGCGGGCTTGCCAGAGACCGTATCAAGGGGGCGCTGATGAGCACACTTCAAAGGGTAAAAATGACAGATGGGACACCCTACGGATTCGTAGACCAAGCAAGCATGCGCAATTTAAAACCACGAGACCTAAAGTCCACATGAAGTGCGTCATTTGGGACAGAGCATTGAAAGTAACCATGGGGACTATTTTCGGGCAGTGCGTAATATCACTACGCCTGTTGCAGCCATGTTTTAGCAGCAAAGTCCTTAATTATTACGCAAGAATGAGAGTATAGTTCCTAGCCATATCTGCCTAGAAAATCACAATTTTTAATTATCCGTCGTTCTTAGTACACGATGTAACTACAGTGGAGTCAAGTTTTAAAGTGCCCATATTATGAAAAACTCACTTTTTCTGGGTTTTAGGGTGTTATTTTGTGTCTCTGATGCTTCCACACGCATACAAACTTGGAAAAAATCCATTCATGCTGTTTTGAGTGAGATACACGTTTCTGAATGTCCTCTGCCTTGAGTCTCAGATTGCACAAGTTCAAACTCAGCTCCGAAGTGACGTAACTAGCCGATTCGTCACATTCCGTTTGAATTTTCCCGCCCATCACCCCACTCGCAGGTCTCCACCCACCAGGTAGCTAGAGAGCACAGAGCAGTCACTTCGCTGATATCCTCTATACTGTTGTCATGGCTCACGGACATAACAGCGCTATTTGGATATTATGGATTATACTCCCGCCTACTTTTAAAAACAAAGTTTTAACGCATGTTTATTTAAACCCAAAATGTGATCTCATATACAGTGTGTTATAACGCAAATAGCCCTCAGATTGTAGGCGATAAGACGTTCATGCGAAATCTGATGTAATCAAAAGACTATATATCTATATTTCACGGATTATACGTATTTGTGGACAAAAATGGTCATTGAATGTATTTTATTGGACTTTCATGGATCATTCACACATCTGAAACAGACTGGATTCGATTCGCGATCGTTGTATCAACACAAAAGGTAAGAAGTCACGTTATATTTTGCATGTTGTCATCTTCTGTCACAAAATACTACATTTATGATGCTAGAGCATCTGTATCTCAAAACAGAGATCATACATTGATGCTAATCCCGTAAATTATACCTTTTAAATGTATAGTGATGTTAATATTGTTTGTAGACAGTACGCTATATAGATATTTTTTGCAGGCTTGATAGTTTGCAGCGTGGTTTCGAAAGTTAAAAAAAATTTAACGGTTTTATTTTACAATTCTACAAGAACTAAGTAATAGTGCTTTGCCAAACTAACCGAGACCGGGACTTACCGACCCGGCTTTTCTGACGAGACTAACGTACCCCCGAGTCTCTTTACGATCACTTTACGGTCTGGACCTCCCGCTAGCTTCTAGCAATTAGCACGCGGTCCACAAGCAGTATACATCCCCCGTCGGGTCTAAATTTCTGTAATTTGCGAAAATAATGCGTTTGAAAATGTTAGCATTGTCCAGGGAAAACGAGTGTATTGTTGAAACTGCTACATCACAATTGACCCTGGAGTCATTGTGTGTCGTGAGTTTCTTCTCCTGGAGTGTACATATTAGTGATACTTTTCTGCATGATTTGTCTGTTGGCAACATAAACCGTTAATAATAATAATATATAAAATAATAACACAGTATGGTCTGTACTGCTCACGATATCACTGAGCATGTGCACATGACGTTAGTAGTGGGGCGTGATCAAAGGAGCAGCAGCTCATAAATATGTTATGACCACCTCAAAACGGCACAATCTGAAATGCACTGAAACAGAGGCTACTAGAGATGGGTAACAATCTTTTCCTACAAGCTATTTCGAGCAAACAACCTTTGAAACATGCTTTATGGCACTCATATACCTATTTAACTTGTGAAAAGGCAGTCATAATATGGGCACTTTAAATAAGAAAACTCTTTGTTTTTTTTGCGCGATGCTAATGGTCTAATCAGATTCAATGGATTATGCTAAGCTATGCTAAAAGTGCTTGCGCCAAACCCAGAGATCAGCTAAATAGATTCCAAAATGGTAAAAATCAAAATGAGCATATTTTCGAAAAAAGTGGAGTGTCCCTTTAAAGGGGACATATCATGAAAATCTGACTTTTTTCATGTTTAAGTACTATAATTGTTCTAGTGCTTCTATCAACCTAGAAAATGTGAAAAAGATCAACCCAGTAACTTAGTTTTGGTGTCCATTTCCAATCATTCTCTGCAAGCGTGTGAAAAGTTATGTAATTGAAATTCGGCTCCCCTTGTGATGTCAGAAGAGGATAATACTGCCCCTTAATCTGCACTATCCAACCACAGCACTGCCGTTTAGGGCAGAGATCAGCTCATTTGAGTATCTACCCGAGCATCAACATGGAGTCAGACAGTAAATAAACACTCACCCGACAGTCTCGCTGTAACGTCTTCATCAGGGCGCTGTGCGTCTCTGGGTCAAAGTACAGGCCATCCTGCATGTCCACAAAGTCAAGGTCTTTATACGTGGGACAGGCATTTTCTCGCTCTTTACGAGATGCCCGCCTCTTGTACGTGGAGCCTTTTAAGTCATATTTGTAGTGCATCTTTAAAGATCTCGGTAAAACGTTGTTCATAACAACGACACGAATGTTCATCCCTCCTGACTGGACGCAGTACAACCCGTAAAACTTGGGTAGGAGAGTCCTTGGGTTCTGGTTGAGGTTCATGTACAAGTAAATTGAAAGAAATGGTTGTTAATTAAACTGAAACTTTGTTTAATAGCCAGTGAATTAATAACCCATCAAGTAATTTTGCTATTTAAAAAGATTAAATAAATATTAAACTAAACCAAACGCCTTGCGATCACCATTGACTTTGCTTACATGATATCAAACATCTTTCTGCAAAAACGACAAGTAACCAAAATCAAGTTTTTTTGGCCAGAATTGGGTTACTCATAGCCGGACTACTCATATCCGGTCTGTAGTTAACCTAGACAGTGAAATGACAGCTGTTGCTTGCTGTGAATATGCAATTGATGTTGAGGTATATATTATATATGTAAATACAATCTTTATTCTGAGTGATAATGTAAAATAGTATCAGCACAGCGAATGGCAACCATTCCCAGAATTCTTTAGGCATCCATCCATCCATGCGTATTAGCATGCAACAATGTTTACACATCACAAAAAACTGGAACTGCTAGATAAAGAGACATAGAGGACGTACTATATGTGACCTGACCTAACTATCTAGAATTTAATAAAAAGAAACTCTGAGAATGCATAGCAGTGCTCTCATGCAATGCTAATGAAACATTGGGACACACTCAACCCAAGATTATTTATCATGAAAAAAAATGGTTTTCAGCAAACTTCTTAAAGGGCACCTATCTGATGATTCCTGTGAATACAGGCTAAGACAATAGTATCTCACTATGGAGATATGGCGGACAGCGTACAACTCGCTGAGGGCAGAAACTGTAATAACGTAGGACTGTTAGTCAGTGCCTGTGGGCGGGGCTTTATCAGTGTGACATCACATTAACAAGAGAATCAAAACAACATGTCTAATGAGAATTATTTGCTGTAATGGGGATTTATAAAGGAGCGGGTGTTTTTTTCATTGTAGGGTTGTTGTGTTAAAGTGGATTTTTGCATAATAGGTGCCCTTTCAAACATTAAAGGGCACCTATTATGCATAATGGTGTTTGGACATAATGTGTGGTGGCAGTGTGTGAACACAACCAACCTATGATGGAAAAAAATCCAACGCTCCTTGTTTTTTTTTATCCCGTTTAAACTAAAGCAGTCTCATTAAACATGCAGTTTTGATTCTTTTATCACTGTGAGGTCACATTGATAAAGCCCCTCCCACTTACAGTCCTGCATTACTATAGTTTCCTCCCTCAGCGAGTTGCACTCTTTCCACAGATACTATTGTCTTAGACTGTATTCATCAGATCTATTTTGACTAA
The DNA here is from genome assembly GCF_027580225.2 of Misgurnus anguillicaudatus. Classification (NCBI taxonomy): domain Eukaryota; kingdom Metazoa; phylum Chordata; class Actinopteri; order Cypriniformes; family Cobitidae; genus Misgurnus; species Misgurnus anguillicaudatus. Next base: position 35,063,645 of record NC_073341.2, on the reverse strand, counting down.
AAGCGCCTACTTTCTGTTTGTAAGGAAGTGAGGAGTTGTAGCTCATTTGCATTTAAAGGTACAGATATTAAAACAGCGCCTTTTTGCTCCCACCCAAATTGGGCATTTTGGACTTGCTATAATAAATTATCTGTGGGGTGTTTTGAGCTGAAACTTCACAGACACATTCTGGGCACACCTGAGACTTATAATACATCTTGTAAAAATGGGCATAATAGGTGCCCTTTAAAACAATGAATTTTGTAGGCAAATTCTTAAAAACGATTAATCGCATACAAAATAAAAGTGATTATTGGTATAATATATGAGTGTGTGCTGTGTCTAATTATTATGTATAAATATATACACACACACACATTCATGTATGTATTTAAGAAACATTTACATGTTTATATATATTTATTTATATTTTTATATAATCTATATTAAATATATAAATAATTTATTTTATATATAAATAAAACAATTCTGAAATGAATATATGAATGTGTGTGTGGTTAAATATACATAATAATTAGACAAAGTAAACGCACACATATTATGCAAAAAATCACTTTTATTTTGTATGCGATTAATCGCGATTAATCTTTGCCCAGCACTATTAAAAATGTATAATTTGTGTCAAACTTTGATAAATAAATGTATAATTTACTATATATCAAGTGTGTGCTGTAATAAAGCAAAAAAAGGAAAATGTAATCTGGTTCTATATATGTCAACCCCAAAAACTGGCACGAAAGACAAAATTAAATCATAGATTATTTAATAACAGAAGTAACGCCACTTTCAGTGAAAACAGAAGGAAGAAATGATGTTTTGCTCCTCTGACACCTACCATGTAGTATCCTGGAAGCAGTTTCTGTAGAAACTCGGCCTCTTTGTGCTGGACAGTTTTGATGATGAATTCATCATCGCTGGTCAGGTAAAAGAGCGAGCCGCTGGCGCCCGGGTTAGACAACTCGATCAGAGGTTCTTTACATATAGAGTACTGCAAAGAAAGAAAAAAGATCAGAATGTAAATAACTACCAACAGGTTATAGAGCACAGCAGTTGAGTTCTGTTTATATATAACTGTTAACATTAGTTAATGCACAATGAACTAACATGAACACTTGTACTGGCAATAAAGAGATAGTTCACCCAAACTTCTTTCATCATTTATTTACCATCATGTTGTTCTAAGTCTGTGTGAGTTTCTTTATTCTGTTGAACACAAAGGAAGATATTTTGATAAATGATGGTAACCACACAGTTGACGATGCCCATTGACTTCTATAGTAGGAAAAACAAATAATATCGCTACCATCAACTGTGTGCTTTGATAGATGTTGAAAAACTATATTGAACTATATTAGTTCATGTTAGCTAATGCATTTACTAATGTTATCAAATACAACCGTATTGTAAAGTGCTAGTTTTCTTCACATACAAAGACCCAGCAGTTTAAAGGAAAACACCACTGTTTTTCAATATTTTACTATGTTCTTACCTCAACTTAGACAAATTAATACATACCTACCTTTATTCAATGCATGCACTTAATCTTTGTACAGCGCGTCCTGAATGTGTTAGCATTTAGCCTAGCCCCATTCATTCCTTAGGATCCAAACACGGATGAATTTAGAAGCCACCAAACACTTCCATGTTTTCCCTATTTAAAGACTGTTACATGAGTAGTTACACAAGTAAGTATGGTGGCACAAAATAAAACGTGACCATTTAAAAATCAGATAAAAAATGAGAACTATATATTGTATGGCGGAATAGCACTTAGTTTGCAGCACTTCGACCTTGGCGCACAGTAACATCATCACTCCTGACTACTTCCCCTCTCGTTCAAACTTCTGCCAATTTTACTGCGTGTTTGATGGCTTCTAAATTCATCCCTGTTTGGATCCTAAGGAATGAATGGGGCTAGCCTAAATGCTAACACATTCACAGCGCGCTGTACAAAGATGAAGTGCACGCATTGAAAAAAGATACGTATGTATTAATTTGTCTAAGTTGAGGTAAAAACATAGTAAAATATTGAAAAACTGTGGTGTTTTCCTTTAACTGGGGTTCAGTTAGAAACCTAATCATCATGAGCTTTTAAAGGAAACATTTGTGTGGTGGTAGAGCTCCCTGAGGAGGACATCACTGAACTTCACCCACACATCCACAATCTGCCTAATGAAAGTCAAAAGTCACGTTGTATCTTCAGCCAGGACACATGGTCATTTGCATGAGTTGCTGCTCATTGCGTGTGTGTGTGTGTGTGTGTGTGTGTGTACCTGGTAATTATCACGTTGTGGGGACCAAAGATAGGAATACCAGTGTTTTTGTGACCTTGTGGGGACATTTTAATGTCCCCATGAGGAAACAAGCTTATAAATCAAACAGAATGATGTTTATTGAAAATGTGGAGTAGTAGACGGGTTTCTGTGATGGTTGGGATTAGGGAATGGGGTAGGTAAGGGAAATAGAATATACAGTTTGTACAGTATAAAATGCATTACGTCTATGGAATGTCCCCACAAAACATGGAAGCCAGAGTGTGTGTGTGTGTGTGTGTGTGTGTGTGTGTGTGTGTGTGTGTGTGTGTGTGTGTGCTCCTTCGTGCATAATTACCAAAATGAGCAGAGCACATCAAACTCAAGACAGCACAAAGCATCTCTTTCTGATTTCCGACCAAGCTGGACCCTTTTTATTCTGTATTTTTTAGCCCCCCATTTATCGGATAAATCTCTTACCTGCTTAATTTGATTTTAAATGGGTTTGCACCCAATTCCAGAATCTTTGATAACACTTTACAATTAGACAAGTTGACAAGTTATCTTTTCAATTAACTCTTTAGCCGCCATTGACAAGCTATCTCGTCAATTAAGAAAAAACGCGTCCCTGCTAATGACGAGTATTTCCGACTTTCGGCAATACCGCGACTTAGAAAACCTGGAAGTATCGCCCTAGGGCAAGCAGCTGCATGTCCGTGTATGTTTTGAAGATCGCTCTGAATCTGATCCCCAAACAAAGTCCTTCAGAAAAATGCAATTATCTCAGCTTTTTGCTCAAAATTTGGGGTTTTTGAAGAAACCTACCAATTTTTGAGAGGAGATAAAAAGAGAACTAATGAAGGTAGGATAAAAGTTTTTTTTTTTTTTGGGGGGGGGGGTCTGCTGTTTGATATATTGTATGCTTATTATATGCATATTTAAAGAAGAACATTTTCTAGAAGGCATTAAACTTTTGTGAAAATCATGAAAAATGCTGGAGCTGGCTGGCAACTTTAACTCTTTCACCGCCAGCGTTTTTTTAAAAAAAGTTGCCAGACAGCGGCAGCGTTTTTCGTGGTTTTCGCCGGGGTTTGGTGCCTTCCGGAAAGTGTTCTTCTTTAAATATATAAACATACAATATACCAAATGAAAGAACAAAAGAAAATGTTTCATCCTACCTTCAGTGGTTCTTTTGTAATCAGCTTTTGAATATGGGTAGGTTTCTGCAAAAACACCACATTTTGAGCAAAAAGCAGAGATAATTCCATTTTTGTGACAGACTTTTCATAGAGATCCCATTCAGAGCGATCTTTAAAACAGACACGGACATGCAGCTGCTTGCCATAGGGCAATACTTCCGGGTTTAAAAAGTTGCGGAAGATAATAGCGGTATTGCAGAAAGACGGAGGGTCTTGTCGTTGGCGGGGAAGCGTTTTCTCTTAGAGGAGCGCGCCCACATTTTGGGAGTTTGGCTTGTTCACCGTGTCCCCCAGAGTTAGATAAGTCCATACATACCTCTCTCATCTCCGTGCGTGCTGTAACTCTGTCTGACGCAGCCCCCGCTAGCTTAGCTTAGCACAAACACTGGAAATGCATGGCTCCAGCTAGTATACTGCTCCCAATAAGTGACAAAATAACGCGATCATTTTCCTATTTATGTGTTGTGATTTGTATAGTCAAACCGTGTACAAATAACAAGGTGATATGAGACACAGCGATCTTTTAACAGTATACCCCTTACGAAAATTAACCATGGTTTTATTGTGGTAAAAGTGTAGTAACCATGGTTTTTTGGTCAATTGATTACTATGAGCAAAACCATGGTTTTACCACACTAACCATGGTTTGACTATGGTTTTTGAAAACCATGGTTGTCAAAACCATGGTTGTTTTGTGGTAACCATGGTTTTACTACAGTAACCATGGTTTTTTGGTCTTAACTGTAGTAAAACCATGGTTAATTTTCGTAAGGGACATACTGAGAACTATATTCTCTGAAGACGAAGCACTGCCGCATGGGCGGAGTGATCTGCTCGCAGCACACGAGAAGCCCCTGGTGAGGAGCAGAGAGTTCGGTCAGAGTTGTGCAAATCACTCCGCCCATGCGGCAGTGCTTCGTCTTCAGAGAATATAGTTCTCAGTATGTATACTGTTAAAAGATCGCTGTGTCTCATATCACCTTGTTATTTGTACACGGTTTGACTATACAAATCACAACACATAAATAGGAAAATGATCGCGTTATTTTGTCACTTATTGGGAGCAGTATACTAGCTGGAGCCATGCATTTCCAGTCTTTGTGCTAAGCTAAGCTAGCGGGGGCTGCGTCAGACAGAGTTACAGCACGCACGGAGATGAGAGAGGTATGTATGGACTTATCTAACTCTGGGGGATACGGTGAATAAGCTAAATTCCCAAAATGTGGGCGTGTTCCTTTAATTGATGAGTTAACTTGTCAATGGCGGTGAAAGAGTTGAAAAAAGGCGGCAAAAGAGTTAAGACAAAACGTTTTCAATGGCGCTTCCCTGATCAGTTTTTACGGTAATCTATAATTCCGCTATTATCCACTAGGTTGTGCTCTTACCCAATTAATGAAAAACTGAAGCATCAGCGAATTCAACAACATTAAAAACTCTGTGAAAGTTTTGATAATTGTTCTGAATCTGATCTCTTATGTCCTTTACAAAAATGCAATTATTTCAGCTTTTTGCTCAAAATTTGGTATTTTTGAAGACACCTACCCATATTTGAGAGCTGATAAAAGAGAACAAATGAAGACAGGATGACACGTTTTTTCTTCCAATTTGTTTGTTTTTTTGTGAAACTTTGTTAAAAATCACAAAAAATGCTGCAGACTTTTTTAAAAAAATGGCTGGCGGGGAATGAGTTAGTTAATGCCTTAAAGGGACAGTCCACCGAAAAATTTAAATGTATTTGCCCTCAATTTCTTCCAAACTTTAATACATTTCTTTGTTCTGCTCAATACAAATGAAGATATTTTTAGGAATGTTTGTAACCAAGCAAATCTGGGACACCATTGACTTCCAAAGTAGGAGAAAGTAAAACTATGAAAGTGAACGGTGCCCCAGATGTGTTTGGTTATTAACATTTTTCAAAATACCTTTATTTGTGTTCAGCAGAACAAATTAATTAATCTTAACAAATACAACCTTCTTGTAAAGTGTTACCAACAGTTTGAAACATTTATGCATCAAAACTGCACAAAAGGCAAGATATTTTTAACACAAAATTGCTATAAAAAGACAAAATAACCATATTTACCATCAAGGATTTATACATTCAGAACTCATTGAAATAAGCATGCAATGCAAGTCATGTGACAACATACTACTGCTTCTAATTTGTGTTGTTGCATACTGAATACTATTTCACATACTATTGGTTAACTCACTATAAATTTAGTAGTAATTTTCCAAGCATGTGTACAGGTATGAGCGGCTTTATGCAAACAAAAAGGAATTCCTGTGAGCGCATTCAAAACGCACACATGCAAAAAACCTCTTGAGCCCTAAATTTGTTATGTAAAAGGTAGTCCCTTGTCACTAACCATCGTAAAATCCACCATCTACTTTGCACTGCCCAAACTCAGCAGTTCTGGGTTTACCTTTTCCTTCTGTTACATAATTATTACGTCCACTAATGCAGCTAAAGAAGGCACACAGCAGGCTCACATAAAATCTCACATAAAGGATAAATATTCAGTTATGTGAAGACCAACCTAATGGACACCTGGGAGTCATATATCTCTGCTGGGCTCATTACACAAGGATTAGATGTTGAAGAGCGGCAGAGGCAATTAACAGCTCGCATGCGATCATACAGCCAATAAGCATCATCCACTGTGACTTACACACACAAACAGCAGCATTAAACCGCACAAGCGGGAGCTGCAGAGATGCTGCAGAGGTGCTGCAGTGGATGTGAGTCACACAGAGTAGTGTTGGGCTGAAATACACAACACCTCATCTAATCACTGCAAATTTACAACACAATGTGCCCAGCGAGAACACAACAAACATATCCGCTAATCCCAACCGGGAATTTCACAATGATGACACAAAAAACAGGCTTAAGTTTCTGCCAGTCACAGTTGGCACAAGGCACTTAAATGTCTCTGATGAAAGTGATTACTGAACTTTAATTGAAACTGAGATGCTTCGTCATGGATCACAGAAAGAACCAAATACCAAATTTTGAGCAAAAAGCTGAGATAGTTGCATTTTTGTAAAGGACTTTTGTAAGAGATCAAATTCAGAACAAAGATCAAAACATACTCAGTTTTAAATTTGCTTAAGTGTTTTATAAGTTGTGTAGGATCGCCACCTAGTGGATAATAGCGTAAATATGGATTGCCGTAAAAACTCGTCATTGGCAGGGAAGCGTTTTCTCTTAATTGACGACATAACTCGTCAATGGCTGGGAAAGAGTTAAGTTGGAAGTAAAAATTGCATTTTACAAAGCTGTTTCACACCAAGACAGCAGATGACTTTGGGTCGGATCTGCTGACTTTGGCGTGGGTCTGGTGCGGATCCGGTCCGGAGTCGTCTGTGGTTTGACTAGTAGCATTTCATATGTTCACCAGTTCTAATCTGTCTTGCGTTCTTGGATACAAATGAAAGACTGTTTTGATGTATAAAAAAATTTATGCAGTTGGCAAATGAGTCACTTTATTTATGGCCCACTATTCTGAAAAAGTAATTGTGTGTATGTCTGCTATAATAAATGAACATTGTGAGCAGGTGCCTGGGGTCACCCACAGTTACCCGCGATTACGAGTCATCCAAAAATATTTTGAATGATATTTGGGTCGCGGATGGTCCGGTCGTTTGAAATAAAGACGCCACACTGCAAAAAAATTTTTTCATGAAAAAAATTCTTAGTATTTTTGTCTTGTTTTCAGTAAAAATATCTAAAAATTCTTAAATTAAAATGCTTTTTCTTGATGAGCAAAACGACCCAAGAAAATAAATTGGATATTTTTGGTCTTAAAACTAGACTTAAGTGGTTTTGTGCATAAAACAAGCAAACAAAATCTGCCAATGGGGTAAGCTAATTTTTCTTGAACTTTTCTTGAAGATTTTTTTGCTTACCACATTGGCAGATATTTTTGCTTGTTATATGCACAAAATCACTTAAATTTGATATTTTTGGTCTAAAAAGTAGACTTATTTTCTTGGGTCGTTTTGCTGATCAAGAAAAAGCATCTTAAAATCTAAGAATTTTTTGATATTTTTACTGAAAACAAGAATTTTTTTCTTGAAAATAATTTTTGCAGTGCATTTAACCATTTTATATTTATATATATATATATATTTTTTTTTCTTTTTTCGGTACGAGTTGCGGGCGCGTTAGTTAAAACGTCGGTCAGGTTGTTTATACATAGACCCGCGCATCACTTCTGTGCGTTCACACCAGACGCGAATGAAGCGCAAAAAAATAAATCACGCTATTAGCACGTATAGTTGGACGCTTGAACATTTTGAGTTAACTCGCTTCATTTGTGCATGAAATTCAGATGCGAAAACGCTTCATTTGCCGGCTTTAGCTAGTTTGTAGTCTCAATATGTAAATATATACCTCAAATTGAGTAAAGACCATTTTTTTTACAACTTACCAGATTGTCCGACCTCCTTACTCACTTTATTCTTAGCAAGATCCTTTTTATTCCTATTTCTATAAAAGTACGAAGATGCGCCCTACAGCTCCTGTTGTCCACATACAGTGACAGTTCTGGTTTGGTCTTCCATTGTTGCTTTGTATTTCTGCCTCTGTTTGCTACGTCGTAATCACGTCACTACTAGAGCAAGCTCCTGATTGGTTGATGTGGTGCGAATATCCACCAAAGTTCATATTTTTCAAACCCAAATACCCGAAATGCTCAATACGTGCGAATTGGGTAATTTGCGCCGCCTCATTTTCGTGAATCGTACCGTAGGAGGTCTATCACGTCTTTAAATTGACTTAACATGTAAATCACTCGCGCCTAATGCTTTATTCGTGTCTGGTGTGAACGCACCATTACAGAACAAGTAGACCGAAAATCAATATTTTGCAACAAATCAGATATAAATGATAAATTATTTAGTTAGCAAATCGTTTTTAAAAATGACACCAAAAGAATATAATCGGTCCACCGCTACTCAAAGCTATGAACTAAAAGCAATAAAGTCATCCACTCATATATTAAAGAAAAACTAACATCAGTGTGACATACAGTATTAGGTATAATAAGGCAAAAACTGTGTTACCAGGTAATCGTCTGGCTTGATCCCAAACAGCTCCCGGAAGTAGCGGAAAGCCAATGGTGCGTACGTCTTGAAGCGAAAGTCTGGATAATGGTGCGCTGGAGTCAGGTTACTTCCCTCACTGCAATAGTGAAAACATTTGTTTAAAGGCGGGGTCCATGATCTCTGAAAGCCAATGTTGACATTTAAAATCACCTAAACAAATATTAGAATCTGGACCTTTTTTTGATAGACCCGCCCCACACATACGCAACCCAGGCAATAATATCGGTTAGTAGACACGTCCCTTACTGCTGATTGGCTAAAAGTTTTTTTTTTTCAAAAATCAGGCACCCCGCCTTTAAGGTATCACAAGTAACAAAACATATATGCGTGTCTCATCTATTACTTTCACAAGTAGCTTTGGGGCAGAATGAGGGGTCTTTCTGTAACCGAGAGGGCCAGAAATTGTGAGAAACTGTTACTTAACCAAAATTCTTCTTTATCCCCGAGGGACAGAGGCACATTTGATCTGTCTTAGCTCCATTGAGCATGTCCTCATTGCAATGTGACCCATTAGCAGTAAATACCAGAGGTAATCTTTTCTACAGACTCACAGCATCAATGCCTGAGGATAAGGAGGTTCTAGTTCTTCTCTATTGACTCTCACACAAACTAAAGACCACAAGGACAGCCACATCGGCTACATGTGACACGTACAGTAAACAAACCCTGGGAATAAATATCCTGAAATTATTTTTTTCCCAGGCCTCTTTCGCGATACAAGGCAGGACAAAGGTACTTGGATTGACCTCATTTTATTCAATATTGCGACTTTAAGGCGAGGGGTGATGTCATAACCATTTGATCCCTTAACTTTTGATAAACAAAAACTGACGTTGATCCCTCATAAGTGGGTCAGTGATTTGCAGTTTTTGGGGCAGTTCTTCTCAGACAGCACTCTACTTTATGAGCTCTGAGCTTCAGCTTAAACAAAAAAATAAGCACTGTGCCCATTGTGGAGCAGGTCAATGCAGATTTCTAACTGGACAAATAACAATACGAATCAATAAGCAAAATTTACACTAGTGTGGATTGTCCAAGAGTTCATATGTCTGACATGTAAAGCAACCAATCCCGTTTCGCTTTGTACCGGCCGTGGAGATGTCTCCACAATGCAAGACCATCATTCGCAACGTCTCTAAAGTTCATAACAACAATGGCAAACATGTTAAAATACCTTTTAAAAAGTCTTGGATGTCTTTATGCTGTAAACCTCGCTTACCTGGGTAAAAACACGCTCTCCACCACGTAGAAGTCCTGCATGAGCACATCTCGGTCAGGTTTTGAGGTCAGGTTCCCTACGGTGTAACCGATGCCCAGCTGGATGGCTCCTTTCAGGGCAGATGAAGTAGTCTGAAAAAATATTAGCAAAATAAATTATTTCATCCAAGTCCTTTTAAACATCACGTAGGTGTATTAGGGCACGCTCACATCATCCTTCACCCAACCCAAATGAACCGAAACTATTGCCCCCCCACTTACCAGCTCATCTACACTTACACTACACTTTCTGATCTGTACCCGAGTATGCTCATGTCGTTAAAAAATGTGGTTGTTTTGAAGAAAATTTAAAGATATGCACAATGGAGTTCATCATAATTATGAGTTTATGGCTTGGGTGTATTTGTATTCATGCGGTCACACGTCCATAATATGAATACACCCTTAGATGCACGAGACTGAATAGGCTTTTTGCCCAGCTGCACTACTTCCTGAACTTCAGCCAGCTCCTTGTTTCCTGTCTGCCATTATTGGACAAACTGATTAATCCAGGTGTGCTCGAACAACAATAATCAGACCTGGGTTGGTCGGTTTGTCCGGTGGTGGCGGACGGGAGGCGGGGAGCTGGCTGGGGTTCACGAGGTGATGCAGCTGGGCATAAAGCCTATTTACTTTAAGGCAAAGGTCTTTTTAAAGAGGACATATCATGAAATCTGTTGTTCCATGTTTAAGTGCTATAACTGTGTACCCAGTGCTTTTATCAACCTAGAAAATGTGAAAAAGATCAACCCAGTAACTTAGTTTTGGTAAACCATTCTCTGCAAGCATGTGAAAAAATAGGTCATTGAAATTTGGCTCCCTTTGTGATGTCAGAAGGGGATAATACCGCCCCTTAACCTGCACTATCCAACCACGGCACTGCCATTTAGTGCAGAGATCAGCTCATTTGCATTTTAAAGGACACACCCAAAACGGCACATTTTTGCTCACACCTACAAAGTGTCAATTTTAACATGTTATCATAAATGATCTGGTATTTTGAGCTAGAACTTCACATATGTACTCTGGAGACACCAAAGATTTATTTTACATCTTAAAAAAGTCTTATGAAATGTCCCTTTTAACAGATGACATTTTTAAATCAAAACTTCACAGCAAGGATCACCAAAAGAACCATAATCATTTAGTAGGTCGACATTCTGCGTACCATAAACTCCACGAGTCTTGAAAAGTTACTGTTTCTGTTGAGACTACTGTTCAGTTCAGGAAAGTGGATACTATCAACATGTTTAAACATCAGTGGAGACAATTATAATAAGGTAACTGGAAAAAAATAACCTCATTCTTTAACAAAGATGTGGGGACTGTTGTTGATTGTAGACTAGAACATCTGAAAGACCGTGTTTACACCTGGTAAGCACTAAATACAGGTGTAACGCCTCACACCCATATATTCTTCCGCTGAGAGCTTGAATAATAGACACTCCAGCCCAGTTGGTGGCGCTAATCCACCTTTGCCAATTGCAAGAATACAAACAAGGTTCCCGGTGCGGAGTAATACCGTACCTCACAGCACAACTAATACAAGTCAATGGAGTTGGACAAAAACTACGATAAAACCTGTTGGAAAGCATCTTTTGCAGCGATTTTTATGTGAGCATATCAGTGAACACCCCTGACCACTCGGTGAGTTTCACGTCTTTGTAAACGAAAGTTTAATGCATTTTAGGAAGGATTGTTCCAGTGCACCTATATACACATTGTAGAGGTGGGAGGTGATACAACAAACACCCGAAAATTCTCGGGCCAGCCGCATATGTCGAAATTTCAGTCAAAACCCTTCTATTTCATCATAAACAATCTGAAAACAGGGCTTTAAGTGTAAAATACCGAACTTGTCCTTTAATCAAAACACTTACTTTGATATATTAAGAACAATGCCATTGCTGCTGTCATCCTTGGGATGTCGTCGCTGAACTTTTTTGACAGCGATCAGCTGTAAAATGTTTTGGTCCTGCTTGATTTTCGTTGACTTTGAGTAAAATAATGGAAAGTTTTTCATAAGATCTCCTGGGGTCAATGTGTTAGCATGAGAGAAGCTTGATGCTGTCGTGTGAGAACAAGCAACAGCCGGCATTTTTCCGTCGCCAGAGTGCTTCTCACATAAATGATTCGATTTTGAAGGCTTACGTTTTTTTCCTGCCGCAGAAAACCACCACAGGTTTATCAATGCCATCATAATTACTATTTTGTTTTTGTTTGTTTGTTGATCATGAAGTACAAAGTAGATGAGGAAAACTAGGATTCTGTGCATATTCAAAGCGCAGCCATTGTTGTTTACAATGCGTGAAATGGTGCTCTGTGATTTGTTGAGCGGATTTATTGCATTCTGCAGAGAAGGAGGACTGCCGTTTGTCACGTTTTGGAAGAAAAGGGAGAAAAGATGACAGAATAGCACAGCGAATATCGGATTTTGCATAAAATTAAGAATTTACTTTTTAATACTGACCAGATACAAGACTTTAGTGGTAACAAATTTTTTTTAAATGGCGATGGTTTATCGCGTTTTGGAAGCAAACTCTTCATATGTTAAGATATGTCAGTACAAGGTTTAAAATTAAGGCATCTTAAATATGCATTTTAGTCTGGGACTAGAATAAGCCCTGTCCGGGAAATCTCCCCAATATATGTTTAATACATAAAATCTAATACAAGTAAAACAAAACAACAATTTTAAAGTAGCAAAGGTGCACATTTTATTTTAAGAATTCACAAAGAAAGGTGTAAAAACAAACATTAATGAAATATGATGATTACCTTTTTGTATGTTTTCTCTCTACTGGTATTGCTAGTCCCACTGACTCCATTCTCATTGGCCGAAGACATCTGTGATTAAAACAATAAAGAGTTGAACGTTAAACAGTGATGACTAAAGGTTAATGCGTCAGAAATTACGCAAATGGATACAAAAAAAGTATACAAAATAAGCAGTATGTCCCAAACTTCAGTTTACAATAAACAGAATGTGAGAAATGTCTACTGTCTACTGCTTCCACGAAGATCTCTCAGTATGCATTGGATACTTACTTTTCTATCCCGTGAGGATACGAGGGTGTGCCAAATTTAAAGTAAAAAAATTGAAAGCTGAGCATTGAGACATTTATTCCTAGCAGTTAAAATGTACTTGTTTAACAACACCCAGTTGATATTAGTACGTCATCATAGGTCAACGAACATAAGGGTCACGTGTGAATGAAATCATGCCGGATGTACTATGTCTAAAATGTACCCACACATCATCCATACATACAATACAGAACACACTCTTTTGAAAGATCAGAACGTACAAAGTACAGTAGGTACTCCATCCAATTCAGAAAACACCATCAGCATACACTTTCAGATGCAGGGAACATATAGTACACAAGTGTACTGTATGTAAATTAAGTCCTCAGGCCCTGCCCACCAATAAACCATAACATTTGCAACGTGCCACTGTGCCACAGGATATCCTGCAAGGGTAATTAAGGGGCGTGTTCATGCAGTAATGTGCGGCTCTGCTAATAAAATATGATGTAATTGGGGTTTTACCTTGTTTCAACCAAGAACACAGGTGCCGGTCTGCTGTTCACGGCTGCTGCCTAGCTCAGTCATGTGGAAAAGATGGAAAGCAGAGGTCGGGTTTGGATGAGAATGAATGTTCTTTCTGTCAGCCTGTGGATGGGAAGAATAAGGCCTAGTTAGTGTGGCTGGAATACTGGAAAAAGCTGTAATGGCCAACAACAAGAAACCTATCAAGATGCCAAGGTCACAGCTCACCCCAAATATAGAAGACATGAGGAACTATATGTTGTTTAAATTGGTGATTTAAACTTTTACAATTTTAACTAACTACTCATTCAATTATTTTTTAACAATAGGACTAATCAAAATTAAAATTAAAATTAAAATTAAAATTAAAATTAAAATTAAAATTAAAATTAAAATTAAAATTAAAATTAAATTAAATTAAATTAAATTAAATTAAATTAAATTAAATTAAATTAAATTAAATTAAATTAAATTAAATTGTTGTAACATTGTTCTGACAAATACGCAACATTTTTAATTAATACACATATTAATGACATGTATATAGTTCCAAAAAAAAAACACCATATGTGCTTTTTGATGTGATCAAAAACCTATAATTGTGTCCACCCTGGCTATAATTACACACTTTTTTTCTTTGTATAAGCATGTATATACTTGTTGGTATGTTCATATCTACGCATTTATCTACTGGCCAGTATGCATGTATAGGACCTGTCAGACCTTGTGACCACATATCACCAGCAAAGTCCCTAGGCGGCCATGTTTGCAACACCTCCAGGCAGTCATTTCAGTCATGACTCTTCTTGAATGTGAAAAGACAGATATCTATAAATTTGTAGGACTGTAACGATTGACATTGACATTGACATTAATCGTGCAAATGCGAGTTTTCTCAATGAATGAATTTTAATGAATTACGGTGAAATCCCGGCGTATCCAAAAGCCAGGGGGCGCTCTCGTGCAGAAACTCCAATTGTGCCACAGAAGAAGTACCATTACAAACACTATTTCAGGAAATGTCTATAAGAATATTTATTTCGCCGTTCTTCAAATTGTTTCAGGTATTTTCATGATAATAAAGAATATTTTGAATGATTTTGTTTAACGAGTGTAGCATTTTAAATGCACGTTTTAACTCATAATAAGACTCATAATGATTTTAGATTGATAAGGACTTCTTACTGACCAAAACCTCGCAGTACACACACAAACTGCGCATGAAACACAGAATCGCAGCCTTGCGATTCAGAATCGATTTCAAACAGGTCATTTTAATGGGACACGTGATTTATCGTCACATCCCTATACATTTTTAGCCCTAACATTTTCTAACCAACAATTATCTGACACCAACTACCATAACTTTTGTTTCTGTCTCTAAGTTGCACTAAAAACACCTTTTCTCAAGCTTGTTTTAGCAACTACACATCTACACAGGTTGTCAAACGCCTCTATTGACTCTGTATAGAGCCTAGGCTATCCCAAGATTCATTGCACGCCTATAACGGCTGAATATTGTAAAATAAACATTTAAAACCTTTAACACACCTAAAAAAGTGTGTTTTTAGCAGAAAAAAGTTTCTTGTCACTGTTTTATTATTATAAGTTATGTTTGGTATTAATATTATTCTGTGTACATTGTGTTTATTTCTAGGTTGATTAATTTGATACAGCGGGGAAAATATTAAAGCTGTTATTACCAACAAAGGCTTTTTTACAAAGTATTAAATAAAGTGTGTTCAATACTTATATCCGTGTCATTTCACTTTATTTATTATGACTCAACTTGTATACTTAAATGTTCTGATTTTTGTTCTGATGATGCTGATGTGTCAAATACTTATTTTTCCCGCTGTATACTGTTGGTAAATTTAATCTACATCAACGTGTCATATTTTCTAAAATAAATTTATATTTTTCTATTTATCTTAAGTCAGAAACGTCTCCGCTGTGTCCTTATTGACCGGCGCGGTGGGCGCGTACAGTAGGTGACGCAAATTATAGATCCGGGAACGCTAGACCGTCTCATTTCAGTTTTCTTCATGGACTTCGGAGGCTGCTACCTTCAAAGACTGAGTGCTCGCCTTTAGAGGTCGCGTCCTTAGAAGGTCGCAGCCCTTGAATTGGGACACAGCTATGGTAACAAGAATGCTCAATCTTGTTATATTGAAGAATTAAAGTTATTGCAAACCAATTCGATATTCTCTTTTGCGATATTTTTCAATCTTATCCTGACTGAGTGCTCAAACACAGCTCTATTTACAGTATATCCTTTCTGTACATATATAATATAGAAAACACAAGCTAATACAATTCAAAAAAGTGTTTAATATATTAAAATACGTTCTTCTATCCCATGCATAAGCCATTCCTAGGTAAACTTCCCCAACACTGTTCGATGAAAGAGTGATTTCAGCACTTCTCACTGAGACAATGCAGCATCTCTTTAGCTTCAGCTCGTGACCGGTAGTGTGTGTGCGTGCCGTGCAGTCAAGCATACAGCATTGAGTAAACGGTTCCTCATAAAATCACAGGACGTCAGAGTCTGTGTAAATGAGAAATAATGACCTTTCAGACCGAGAGCATAAACAAACCGAGACTGAGCCCTTATTCAGAGCTAAGAGCCACTTCTGTCAGACCATCAAGTGTCTGTGACATTAGCTCAGTGCCAGCATGTTTATATTGGTGGGTCTGTCCATAAAAATAGAGAAATAACAAATGAAATCTAGTTTCCCCTAGACAGCAATGAGATTAAACGAAGAGCAAATTTACTAATGTCTCTTGCATCTCTGAATCATCTCAAAAGTCTTAAACGGCACTCAAAAGCTATCAAAAGCATGGGATTTCAATATGAATTCAAAAAAATAGATAAACTTTGAGAAATGCTGTTTTCTTCTGGTTGTGTAAATATGTAGAGGGCATGTGAGGCAAAGGAAAGAGAAATGGAGAGAAATTGTGGATGTTTGCTGCTGATAACCAGCTGCTGCCTGCATCAAGACTGCTATGGAGAGCTGTTACACAATCCACTAGAGCGATACACGTCAACCCGGTAGAGTTCATAGAGAGAAAAACTTCCTCCTTGTGTCATTATCCACAATATTGTAATTTATAGAAATGGAGACACTGTATGGCAAAACTGGAGCTATAAAATATCCCATTCAGGATATATCAAAACTTGGAAAAGTGTTTAAAGGTCATGTTCTCTCTGATCTCATTTATCAAACTTTAGTTAGTGTGTAATGTTGCTGTAATAGCATAAATAATACCTGCAAAATGATAAAGCTCAAAGTTTACTTTCAGGCGATATATTTTCTTTATACAACAGTTCTTTCTGGTTCTCGAATCTGATTGGCTAAGAGGTATGCGATATTGTGCTGATATCGGCACTGTAACCGCTTCACCTTTCGTATCATTCCGCCACCTAGTGAATGGAGGTCCTAAGCAGGCTCATCTCTGAATGGAAAAACACAGACGCCCTGTTTTGAATCACTCTCCGTTTGTCTCATTAGTTTACTAGCTCATAAATCAGTCTGTCAAAGATCAGCGCTCTTGGATGTTACGTTAAAGTTAATGGGAGAAATGTCTTGTCACCAGTGTTGGGGGTAACGAGTTACAAAGTAACGGATTACAGTAACTACATTACTTTTTTGGGTAACGAAGTAAAGTAACGCATTACACTAATAATATTGGTAACTACACTACTTTACTAGACTATAGGAACGCGCTTTCCTGCGTTACCCAAGCAATGTTTGCCTGGGTGTAAAGTTCTGTCTATTTAAGTGGTGCGTGCATGCGTGTCCCTGTACGTGTGCCGTTGCCATAGAGATTGATTTGAAGGAGCTGCTGGTGCAAAGGGGAGCGGGAAATGAAGACGGAGGGTTGCAGCCACTGGGGCGATATTCACATAACTTTCAGCGTATTGCTCGAAAGGACAAAAATATTCGTGTGAAATGCACACTATGCCCACACGACAAGTGTCTTTCAACTGCTGACAACGCGATGAGCAACCTGTCTGAGCATTTGTAAGCCCAGCATGGCAATACAAAACTTGTGGCGAAAGATCCTGCTTAACTTACCGGTCAGGGATCGAGAGGTCTGAACCCGAAGACGAAATTAGGTAATGAACCTCAATCGAGTCAGAGCCAGAGCATAATTCTTTTAAAGAAATTATTTGAACGTAACCCGAACAGCAATGTCGCGTGCGCTCAATTTATAGAAAAAAGCCAGGAGTCAGGACCGCTGTTTTCTTCATAATCTTACTTCCAAATCTAATCCTATAAACTTTTCGGTGTTTGATGTATCACTGTTACCGCCCTGCCAGACTGTCTTAAATAGAGAAATAAGTTAATTCCTTGATTTGCGTTGTTGATTCATTTATAAATAATTCCCCCAAGGGTTTAGTTTATGCGCAAAAAGCATTAAAATGAATAGAACGTGATGATTACGTCTTTCTTTGGTGAAAAAATAATAAAATAAATACGCCTATATGAAATGTGTTTCCCTTAAATAATTAGCAAATTAACAAAACGAATTCAAAAGTAGCCTATATGAGTTTATTTATTGTGTGACGCGCTCCAAAACCGATGCAGCACAAAACACTTTTTACCTATTTAAAAAAAGCACAATGTTTTGTTATTATTGCGAGTGTAACTTTACATAAATAAATGTACACATTACAGTTTTGAATGTTGTTTTACTTTTATTTGTATGACCATAATTTAAGGTAATTTAAGGTAATGCAAAATGCAAGCTCCTCACGCGTTTCATGCCATCACCCGCATGGGTTTACACAGGGCAGCGAGAAAGAGACATTAAACTTTAAACATTTAACATTCTACTTGAGTTTTTTTGGACATCCCTTTGGAATCACTGCAATCATATCATCAATTTATAAGGTAATAATAAATATAAGCGCAGCGCTTATGAGTGTTCAAACACTGCTGACCGCTCAGCTGTCAATCAGCCGACCCTCACAAAGTTTCACATTAAATGATAATATATTTGAACAAGCATGGTCCTGTGCTTATTTCTGTCAATGTTCTGCATGAAGATCTTTAAAGGTTTCTACTTACATCACGATTTGCGGTGCGGCCGGTCGCAGTCTTTATGTAAAACGGGTATGAAATAAATTGATGCTGATGTCGGATAACGGGTCAACTGTTATTTTAATCGCGCGGATGCGGGTTATCAAACAGGACTGTGCATGACTCGTATAAGGAAAATGGAATGACAACATTAAAATTATAAAATAGCCTACATGTTTATATTCTGTATGAAACCACCATGGGCGCTAAACTTGCGGTGTTAAAGGGACAGTTCACCCAAAAATAAATAATACATTTTGTTACAAACCTGTATAAATATCTTTGTTCTGATAAACACAAAGCAACATATTTTGAGAAATGTTAATAACCAAACCAAGCATGAGCCCCATTCACTTCTATAGTAGGGAAAAATAATACTATGGAAGTGAATGGGGCTCATGAATGGTTTGGTTACAAACATTCCTCAAAATATTTTCATTCATGTTCACCAGAACAAAGACATTTATACAGGTTTGTAACAACATGAGAGTTACAAACCTGATTTACAAATAAATTATACAGAATTTTAATTTTTGGGCGAACTATAAATCCGATGGGGTCAAAAATTAGGGTGCACCTAACTTTTGTGCTGGTGCACCTAAGAAAAAATGTTAGGCGCACCAGTGCAACCAGTGCAAAAAGTTAGTCTAGAGCCCTGGCCGGTCATTTAAAGTAGTCACTCATCATCAGCCGACCCCGCCTAAACCATGTCCATGTATCTATGTGGTAAATTAAGAAAAAGGAAAGTAAAGTAATAAGTAGTGAAGTTACTTTTCAAATGCAGTAACTAGTAAAGTAATCTCATTACAATTTTAAGAAGTAACTAGTAACTAGTAACTAATTACATTTTTTGAGTAACTACCCCAACACTGCTTGTCACATCGTGTGGACGATTAACACTTGGAAAGAGGAATATAAACACTCGTTTTTTTTCTGGAGCTATATTTCTCATCAGAACGCGAAAACACCGTGGAACTGCAGGTAAGCACCGCAGCTTTTAAATGTGGACATTGATCATTTACTTTATCGTGACGTGACTATTAAAACATGTTATGAGATATCGCCACTGGTATATTTATAAGCAGCATGCAAAAACATCTCTCTGACACTTATAAAAAACCGTTTTATATAGTACTGACAGGAACAAAGTTTAATAATAATAATCGAGTGCTCGTATCACGTTAAGAATAAATGAGAAAGCAATAGTAACTTTATACAAGTATAGTTTTATTAACTTTTACCTCGCGCCAAAACAATAACAACACAAAAGACACTAAATATGAATTAAAAAACAAGTAATAGTTTGATCATGACACCAAATACTGCTGATTTGATCTCATTTTGACGATCATAAACAAACAAGGCCAACATGAGAGCCAGGGTATCTCTGTTAGAGGTGTAGCCCAGAGAGGGCGGTGGTCAGCGGGGCGAGTGAACACTGACGTCCGCTCATGCTTTGGTCCTCATTCGTACCGAATCTCACTAAGCAAACGTTCAAACAGGCGCTATCTTTACTAATCGACTGCAGATTTAAATATAATACATATACATTCTCGACTGAACTAATCTTAAAACTACACTTTGTGACCACGAAACGGTAATATAAAGTAACGGCTTTTCCATCCATTGAGTTGTTATGAGCTTCAAAGCAGCCGAAAGTTTTACCTGTCATTCTGGCCGCCCTCAAATCCGTGGCGGAAGAAGTAGTTCTCAAACAAAGAGGCTTTTAAAATAACTCCGTTGTTGTTTTCTAGTTTTCGTTTTTCAAACGTGTGCCGTCGAACTGTTGTATAAAAGCAATGTCGCTCGAGTAGGAGTGTGGTGTGGCTCTGTATCATCACGGCTGTGATTAGGCCCGAGGCACGAGGCCGTAGGCCGAGTGCCGGAGGCAGTCACAGCCGTGATGATATAGAGCTATATCACACGACTCCGAGAGCGATATTGCTTAATTAACATAATAGCGAACGGCCCGTTTGGACTACAGACCTCAACTTCCTGGTTGAATGACGTCAATAAAAGAGTTTTTGACTAAGCTCCGCCCACAGGAATACGTCAGTCGCCAGCTAAGCTCAAACGGCTCTGGCTAAACTAAGCTGCTATCGAATCACAACACACTAAACAAGCTACACAATCACAACTCGTTACGTATTTCTGAATGAGGGACTTCATAGAACAAGGAAGACATCAGCCCGTTTTTAGGACAGTGAAAACAGCGCTATACAAGTAAATAGTGTGAAAAATACAGCATTTTTATACATGTGAAACATGAACACATGTTATATTGCGCACTGTAAGAGCATCAAAAACACAGGAGGAATGGGACCTTTAACCTTTTAAGCGTCACCCCACCCTATTGAGTTAAATCTACACTCTTGAAGCTTTCAAACAATATACAGTTTGTCATGATTAGATAAGAATTCATATGCAAACATTGAAGTAAATGACATTAGCAGAAAATAAATTTTTTGAGGCACACTCTCTTCATGAATAACTCTCCCTACATAATTTATTTTATAAAACACTGTTGAAATGTCTATTCTGGAGGCTTAGACCTTTACAACGATATATAGTTTGTAGTGATAGATTAAAATTTACATCAACAATATTAATGCAAACTTAGGTGTCCCGTATTCGGGACGGCAACGCTTAACAGTTTAAATAAAAGCCAGATACATTACCTTTACTAATGAAAAGATATTATACTTTTATGAAAAAAAATTCTAATAATTTACTCACCCCCATTTCATCTAAGATGTTGATGTCTTTCTTTGTTCAGTCGAGAAGAAATTAAGATTTTTGAGGAAAACTATCCAGGATTTTTCTTCCATATAGTGGACTTTCAGTGCAGTTTAAAATTGCAGTTTCAATGCAGCTTTATAGAGTAACTAAACCCTAAACCAACTTTTTTTAGTTAATGATCTGGAAGAATGGGACTTTATTAGTGCTGTTCATTGATTTTAGTAAGTTTTTTTACATTTGTATATTAAGTGTTTCAATACTACAATATATGGTGTAAAAACGTCTTAGTGCTAAGTCCTCTATATGGAGAAAAATCGTGGAAAGTTTTCCTCAAAAAACTAAATTTCTTCTCAACTGAACAAAGAAAGACATAAACATCATGGATGATATGAGGGTGAGTAAATTATCTGATTTTTTTAAAGAAATTGGAGTATTCATTTGATATTGGTTAAAGCATTAACTAACATGAACTAACAATGAGCTTTTTATAGAATTTATTAATCTTTGTTAATGTTATTTTTACTCACGTTAGTTCATTGTGCATTATTAATTACCCTCCCAATATTTAAACAATGACAATACAAAAACACTTGACACTTCAACCACTCCCAATGTTCAAACCAAGTCTACACCCATGATTAAACATAAAATAAATTTGATCAATATTTGAGTCATATTTCATTTTCAAATGTTGTTTCAGTTCAGATGATCTGTATGACATGAGAAATAGCTACACTAGACTAATATATCATGCAAGTTATGTTAGATCAGAACATCTGGTTAACATAATACCCAGAACACAATAACACCAATTACTTGCCAACTTTGACAAATGCCTATGGCATGGTCAGTCTCAACAGGACAAACTGTAATTTTTTACTATCCTGTACCAGCTTAAAATGCCAAAACCAAACTACTGTTTAAGGAAGTTATTCATAGGTTGATTTTCCGAAAAGTGTAAACACTGCAACTCTATTAAAACATTGATCTGTTTGTTTCAGCATCATGAATAGCCCGACATGGCGAGTTTGGGGTGGGACTACAGTTTATCGGTTTGCTGGCCAATGGCATGCGAGGGTAGTGTTCTGGAAACATGAAACAGTCATTACCTATGCAAATGTGCACCAGTTAGGCATTTTACATTGCTTCAAACTTTCAATCAGAAACAACACTTCCATTGTACAAAAAAACTGGAACAGACAGTGGAAAAGCCACAAATCCTGAAGTACTTGAAGGAAGTGCCCTTTAAAGGCAGTATGGATAAATGTGACCATGTGCCAGACATT
The DNA here is from genome assembly GCF_027580225.2 of Misgurnus anguillicaudatus. NCBI lineage: Eukaryota > Metazoa > Chordata > Actinopteri > Cypriniformes > Cobitidae > Misgurnus > Misgurnus anguillicaudatus. Next base: position 35,041,161 of record NC_073341.2, on the reverse strand, counting down.
CAAAGGAAAAAAACACCCATGTTTCTAACTCCATAACACTTTTAAGACATGTCCTTACTTTTTATCTTCTTTGATCTCTCTCTCTCTCGTTGCCATATGCTCACATTCAGTGCCTGTAATTGTGTGACAAGGTAGACAAGAGAAAAGGTTTTTTCTATCATTTCTACACTGTTATTGTTCTCTATTGATCTACGTTGATGCCAAAATATATCATTCCCATTCTACAGCAAAACTAGTAAAAAATCCTAACCGTTATAGCAGAACATTAACACATTTCTAGGGGAACTAATCGTTTGCAGAATGAAAGTTTTTGTTTACATCATATGTGCGCATTTACTTTGTATAATAAGTAAGGAATAATTGACAACGGGCAGTTGAATTATAAGAAAATAATGCACACCCAAGGTGGTAATGCGACAAGATGCGAAGCGGGTGAGCATTATTTTAAAGGACCTTTATGATTCAACAAGGTGCTGAAAGCATTCTTTAGAAATGTTGGCCCATATAGGACAGCATCTTGCAGTTAATGGAGATTTGTGGGATGCACATCCAGGGCACAAAGCTCCCGTTCCACCACATCCCAAAGATGCTCTATTGGGTTGAGATCTGGTGACTGTGGGGGCCATTTAAGTACAGTGAACGCATTGTCATGTTCAAGAAACCAATTTTAAATTATTCAATCTTAGGAAAGTAGCCATCAGAGGATGAGTACATGGTGGTCATAAAGGGATGGACATGGTCAGAAACAATGCTCAGGTAGGCTGTGGCATTTAAACAATGCCCAATAGGCACTAAGGGGCATAAAGTGTGCAAAGAAAACATCCTCCACACCATTACACCACCACCGGCCTGCACAGTGGTAACAAGTCATGATGGATCCATGTTCTCATTCTGTTTACGTCAAATTCTGACTCTACCATCTGAATGTCTCAACAGAAATCGAGACTCATCAGACCAGGCAACATTTTTCCAGTTTTAAACTGTCCAATTTTGGTGAGCTCATGCAAATTGTAACCTCTTTTTCCTATTTGTAGTGGAGATGAGTGGTACCCAGTGGTACCCATCTGCTGTTATAGCCATCCGCCTCAAGGTTGTGCATGTTGTGGCTTTACAAATGCTTTGCTGTATACCTCGGTTGTAACAAGTGGTTATTTCAGTCAAAGTTGCTCTTCTATCAGCTTGAATCAGTCGGCCCATTCTGCTCTGACCTCTAGCATCAACAAGTCATTTTCACCCACAGGACTGTGGCATACTGGATGTTTTCCCTTTTCACACCATTCTTTGTAAACCCTAGAAATGGTTGTGCGTGAAAATCCCAGTAACTGAGTATTTCACAACCTGCTCAGACTGTCCGTCTGGCACCAACAACCATGCCACGCTCAAAATTGCTTAAATCACCTTTCTTTCCCATTCTGACATTCAGTTTGGAGTTCAGGAGATTGTCTTAACCAGGACCACACCCCTAAATGCATTGAAGCAACTGCCATGTGATTTATCTAATCAACCATTGCATTAATGAGAAATTGAACAGGTGTTCCTAATAATCCTTTAGGTGGGTGTACATAATTATTATACACAATATACACACATATATAATGTCAACAAAAACTTTTATTCTGCAAACACTAAGTTGCTAGTTGTTATGCAGCCCTGCAAAACGGTGCTTAATAGCACTAAAAGTGGTTCACTGGCTCATAATCATAGGGGAACCATTTTAAGTGCCATATAGCACCTATGTAGTACCTGTGTAGCATCTTTGTTGAACCATATTGTTCTATGTAGAATAGAGATTCTATCAGATTCCCAATATTTTAGCATTTTTACAAAAGCATAGATAAACAGCGCTTTGTCAACAGCCATTTTATAAACTATAACAAAAAATAAAGATTATTCTGCCATAAAATACCAGATAAGAAATTCAATGACATATAAGCTGTTATGTTTGTTACTTTCCTGACAATGTATTATTCCAGTGATATTATTGATTAAATTAATATTATTCTTCACAATTTTAGACACCTATATTTAATACTTTGTAAACAAAGAGGGAGTGATTGTTTTATTGTAAGGGTGTGTGTTCAGTTCAGTAGAGTTGTAGTTATTATGTCAAAACAGAAGTATAACAGTAAATAAAAATCGGTTCAGCATATCGGTTATGAGGCACATAAGCATCTAAATATTTGGTATCGGTTTGAAAATTCAGTATCGGTCGATCAGAACCATATCTGGTAGTGGTGCCATCTCACCCCGGAAAGTTCTTCATAGGTGCTTTATAGCACTAAAAATGGTTTCCCTATGATTACGAGCTTTTAGTGCTATTTAGTGTAGAAATTTCTTTACACCTTTATATGGGTGATTCTCACGAAAACTTGGTTTTAAAAATGTCAAGCATGAAAATGTAAAAATTGCTTAAATTGACTTTTTTCCCACCAGACATTGAAAAACAAAGTCTGGAGTAAATGGGAACATTAATTTAAAAACTTTTACTTATCATTTAACACTTTTTGTAACAATTTTAAAAATTTGTCCTAAAAAAACTCATTACCGCAACAGTCAGAAAAAATCAACACTGACATATTTTCAAAATGACATGACAAACCTGAAAGAACATAATTTGGAGATTCTGCACATGCATTTAAAATCAAAGTATTATGCTTCTATTAATTAAATTAACATTTAATATGCATCTGTTGCGGTAATGATAATCAAAATGTTGTGTAAGCATTCTGACAAGACAATATTTCAAATTAACTGTAAAAAATGATCTTACCTGGTAGCCATCTTGAAGTAACTGGTCTTTATTAAAATTCTGTATGTGTGCTTAAACTGTTTTCAAAAAGTGTTGCGGAGGATGAGAACATCAGGCATGGACACATCATTTTCCTAATTTTTCTTCATTATTATTATACATGAATATTCAGTAAATATTTTTTCTGGCATCTAAAGTAGTCTAGCAAAACCTCCATTTATTTTTTTTCTTAATATTTTTGTGTTAATTTGATTAAATTACAACATAACGCATGTTCAAACACAGCCGGACACATTGCGGTAATGAGAATTTCAGCAGAAAATGAGATAAAATTTACAATTATAAATTCTTATGTTGAAATCACACATTGTGCAAGGTAGAACACAGTATTGTGTTAATTCTGATGCTTTTTAATGTTACTATATTACACATTTTAAAGCTAAAATCATTAGTGCCGTGGTGTTTCAATGGTTTTGTGAGAATCACCCTTATAGTGGTGCCACCTCACCCCGGAAAGTTCTTCATAGGTGCTTTATAGCACTAAAAATGGTTTCCCTATGATTACGAGCTTTTAGTGCTATTTAGCACTAATTTTTTAGAGTGTAGAAATTTCTTTACACCTTTATATACTTCACCAAACATGACTACTGTAGCTCAAGGCCTTAGTTGTATGTCTTTACCTTTCTAAAACAAATGATTTCATTGTTTTCTGCAACTTCCTCCTTGTGGTTCTGCGGATGTTAGAGGCTCTTTTTTGTACCATACAGCCTGATAAAAAACCTTCTAGGAGCCTTTATGTTTTTAGAAGTGAAAAGTACGAACAATTCAAGGGAATTCACATACATCTGGTTAAGGTTTATAAGAACAATATTTCATAATAATCATTACTTGATGGTTTACCATGAACATATGCTCACTGTCAGTTTTGTCTCCCCAAACAGTCATCCCAGTCCCACGCATTTGAATAATCTGCTATGAAAATGTAGTTTCATGGGTTTTCCAAATAATTATTTATGTGCAAGTGACAAAAATAAAAAAACTCCACGTCTGTCCATTTTAATTGAGGGCTTACAGTTAGGGAATAGGATTAAAAAGATAGCACAGCCTCAACAGATGCATCCTTTATTCTGACTGCAGGTTTTGTCTGTAGTTTGCTATAATTGGGTGACAGAGATGATATAACTGGATTATTATTTTGCATTAAGGTTACTCTAATTGGATATATTTTGTACTGGTTGTTCATGTACAAGACAACACAGCTTTAAATTGTAAATAAAATCAAGTATACAATGCAAAAAATTATTTTCAAGAAAAAAAGTCTCAGTATTTTTGTCTGGTTTTCAGTAAAATTATCTAAAAATTCTTAAATTAAGATGCTTTTTCTTAATGAGCAAAACGACCCAAGAAAATAAGTCTAGTTTTTAGACCAAAAATATCAAATTTAAGTGATTTTGTGCATAAAACAAGCAAACAAATCTGCCAATAGGGTAAGCAAAATTTTCTTGAATTTAGTGTATGAAAAATGTTCAAGATTTTTTTTGCTTACCCCATTGGCAGATTTTTTTGCTTGTTTTATGCACAAATTCACTTGAATTTGATATTTTTGGTCTATAAACTAGACATATTTTTTGGGTCATTTTGCTCATCAAGAAAAAACATTTTAATTTAAGAATTTTTTGGTGTTTTTACTGAAAACAAGACAAAAATACTAAGAAAACGTTTTCTTGAAAATCATTTTTAGCAGTGTAGAGCTGTAAAATGATTGTAGATTGTATAATAGTAATATGGATTTGGTCAATTTAATGAGAAATGTTTGAATCCATATTGAAATCTTTAATAATATTGACTTTTGATAGCATTGCCCAGTTTATAAGATTGTTATGATCTCTCCTAAAACTCCAATGGAGAAATTTGTATAATTTCTCTGTCTTTTTCTCATAAGAAATATCTGAGACTGAGCAGACTTTAGCAAAGGTATCACATTTAATCTCTATGATGTCTAGGGGAACTAATTTGAGACTAAGGACTAACCTTTTTTCAGGCCAAAGACCCCTTAATGGACAGAGAGGAGGAGCAAGAACTCCCACTAAATGTATCAAATTAAAGAAATATTCCATTTTCTTAAAAGAAAAATCCAGATTATTTACTCACCACCATGTCATCCAAAATGTTGATGTCTTTCTTTGTTCAGTCGAGAAGAAATTATGTTTTTTGAGGAAAACATTGCAGGATTTTTCTCATTTTAATGGACTTTAATAGACACCAACAATTAACACTTAACTAAACACGTAACAGTTTTTTTCAACGGAGTTTCAAAGGACTATAAACAATCTCAAACGAGGCACAAGGGTCTTATCTAGCAAAACGATTGTCATTTTTGACAATAAAAATAAAAAATATGCTCTTTTAAATCACAACTTTTCGTCTAGGTCCGGTCCAGCGCGACCTAACGTAAATGCGTAGTGACGTAGGGAGGTCACGTTCTACATATATAAAACGCACATTTGTGGACCATTGTAAACAATAAACTGACACAAAGACATTAATTAGTATCAGTTGACATACAACAACGTAGGAACGGTCCTCTTTCAACACACTTGTAAACACTGGGGCGGAGTTTCGCGTTCGTCTTCTGTGACCTCTTGATGTCATGACGTATTGCGTGGGGTCACCTGGCGCATCACGACCAGATCTAGACGAGAAGATGTGCTTTAAAAGTGTATGTTTGTTATTTTTCTTGTCAAAAATGACAATCGTTTTGCTAGATAAGACACTTATGCCTCGTTTGGGATTGTTTATAGTCCTTTGAAACTCCGTTGAAAAAAACTGTTACGTGTTTAGTTAAGTGTTAATTGTTGGTGTCTATTAAAGTCCATTAAAATGAGAAAAATCCTGCAATGTTTTCCTCAAAAAACATAATTTCTTCTCGACTGAACAAAGAAAGACATCAACATTTTGGATGACATGGTGGTGAGTAAATTATCTGGATATTTCTTTTAAGAAAATGGAATATTCCTTTAAGACTGGATTTACATATTTTGTTATGATGTTTAGTTACATTCAGAGATTTTTAGGTTTGCAGTCACATCCTGTACTACATAACATTTTAAATGTATTCAATAGATTTACATATTTCATTTTAATCAAGTTTAAATTTATATTATTAGCTAATTAATGCATTTTTGTTAGATGCATTATTATATTTTTTCAAAATGTTTTTGATTTCAAACAACAATATTTTGAGGATCCCCGAGAACACCACCATGGACCCCCAAAGGTTCCCCGAAACCTCTTTTTGAAGACCCAATGCATTGAGATATTAAGGAGAGCTCATCTGTTATTTTACTTTTTAATGGAATGTTCTTGGTTTACAATATTTGACGGCACCTAAACAAGGGTGAATTTCAATCGGAAGTGATCATCCCTATTTTCTTGGAAGATAAGAACTCTTGATGTGTAAACTCTGGAGGGAGTTATGCAACTGTGTCTCATAGTGTGGTCGTTAAAAACACACTTGCCATTTATTTTCTCTTTATATGAAGCTTCCCCTTCCTGAAGTGCCACTCAAGGGCGCAAAAATGGCATTTGGAATTCGCCCCCAAGTCACAAAGGAAAACATCAAAACTTAACTATGCAAACTTTATCATTTTCTGCCTTCTCTCAGCACAAACATCTTTTTAAGTGGCATCAAGGTGCCCAACACCTCGGAGGAGCACTAAAGGAGTCTCAGGAGGAAGGTGTGAGAGATGCTAAGAGATAAAAGGAGTGGGAACAACAGGGATGATATTCTGGCTGCATCTCCATTTACTATTCAGAGCGAGTTAAACAGCAAGCACAGGGCGAAGAAAGCCACAACTGCTGAACATTCGACTCGGGACAAGGGCAAAAGCATCCCCCAAGAACACCACCACTGCTGTAGAGGTCGAAGGAGTGGAAAGAACTGGAGAAAGGCCAGAAATATACTTTATGAAAGTATGAAATACATTCAAGAATGATACGCCAATGTATGGCAAGTGTACAGTACTATTGAACATACTTGCATCATGTTGTAGTGGTAACAAACCACAGTAACAATCAAAATATGTCAATTAATGTTTTTTAGACAGACAGACAGACAGACAGACAGACAGGTAGGTTGGTAGAAAGATAAAAACATAGATGCAGTAGACAGACAGATAGATAAACAGACAGAGACAGACTGATTGGTTGAAAGATAAAATCATAGATGCTCTAGACAGACAGACAGACAGACAGACAGACAGGTAGAACGATAAATAGATAGATATAGTAGACAGACAGAAAGACAGGCCGACAGACAGACAGGTAGAAAGATAAAAACATAGATGCAGACAGTAGACAGAAAGACAGACAGATAGATAGATAGACAGACAGACATATTGGTTGAAAGATAAAACATAGATGCAGTAGACAGACAAACAGACAGACAGATTGGTTGGTTGAAAGATAAAAACATAGATGCAGTAGACAGCCAGACAGACCGACAGACAGACAGGTAAAAAGATAAAAACATAGATGCAGTAGACAGACGGAAAGACAGACAAAACAGAAAGACAGACAGACAGGTAGAAAGATAAAAACATAGATGCTGTAGACAGACAGACAGACAGACAGATTGGTTAAAAGATAAAACATAGATGCTGTAGACAGACAGACAGACAGACAGACAGTCAGGTAGAACGATAAATACATAGATGTTGTAGACAGACAGACAGGAAGACAGATTGGTTAAAAGATAAAACATAGATGCTGTAGACAGACAGACAGACAGACAGACAGACAGGTAGAAAGATAAAAACATAGATGCAGTAGACAGACAGACAGACAGACAGATTGGTTAAAAGATAAAACATAGATGCTGTAGACAGACAGACAGACAGACAGACAGTCAGGTAGAACGATAAATACATAGATGTTGTAGACAGACAGACAGGAAGACAGATTGGTTAAAAGATAAAACATAGATGCTGTAGACAGACAGACAGACAGACAGACAGACAGGTAGAAAGATAAAAACATAGATGCTGTAGACAGACAGACAGACAGACAGATTGGTTAAAAGATAAAACATAGATGCTGTAGACAGACAGACAGACAGACAGGTAGAAAGATAAAAACATAGATGCAGTAGACAGACAGACAGACAGACAGATTGGTTGAAAGATAAAAACATAGATACAGTAGACAGACAGACAGGCCGCCAGACAGACCAACAGACAGACAGGTTTAAGATAAAAACATAGATGCAGTAGACAGGCCGACAGACAGACAGACAGACAGATTGGTTAAAAGATAAAACATAGATGCTGTAGACAGACAGACAGACAGTCAGGTAGAACGATAAATACATAGATACAGTAGACAGACAGACAGACAGACAGACAGATTGGTTGAAAGATAAAAACATAGATACAGTAGACAGACAGACAGGCCGCCAGACAGACCGACAGGCCGACAGACAGACAGGTAGAAAGATAAAAACATAGATGCAGTAGACAGATGGAAAGACAGACAAACAGAAAGACAGACAGACAGACAGGTAGAAAGATAACAGACAGACAGATTGGTTGAAATATAAAACATAGATGTTGTAGACAGACAGACAGACAGACAGGGCGACAGACAGACAGGAAGAAAGATAAAAACATAGATGCAGTAGACAGGCCGACAGACAGACAGACAGACAGACAGACAGACAGACAGACAGGTTAAAAGATAAAACATAGATGCTGTAGACAGACAGACAGACAGTCAGGTAGACCGATAAATACATAAATACAGTAGACAGAATGATAGACAGGAAGACAGACAGACAGACAGACAGAGGTGTCAAGTAACGAAGTACAAATACTTCGTTACATTACTTAAGTAGATATTTTGGGTATCTATACTTTACTTGAGTAATTATTTTTCAGATGACTTTTTACTTCTACTCCTTACATTTTCACACAATTATCTGTACTTTCTACTCCTTACATTTAAAAAATCGCCTCGTTACTTCTATTAATTTCAACTTGTTTTCTTTTTTTACATTCCGGCTTGTCATCGTTAAAAAAACCTATCTTGATAAATTGCATCATCCAGATGAATTGTGGTTGGATGAGAAGTATAAACATACACCATTCCGACTCCCTATTGGTTTGTACGCAATCCCCGCCCCCCAGCTGACTGCAGATGATCAAAAGTTTGTTCGATAGCGCTGCAAAGATAAACATAAAAGAACCGCGAGAGCGATTAGAAAGCATGCAGAGTGTCTCCCCTCGCGATGCTTTGATATCATCCACCATCCGTTTGTACAGTAACCGAAGGCGGCATTCTGTCATCAAACGGAAAAGTAGGAAATAAAACTTGCGCATCACTTTCAGGTCAGTTCACATTCACAAGCCTGTGTAAATGTATAGCTGGCTGCTGACACCAACTCATCTGTGTGATTTAAATAGTGTAACAATGTACCAATTTATATCATGTAACTTCAGTTGTTCAACTTAAATGACATTGTGCTGCGTTGCGTTTTGAAGCATGGCAAAGATATCTGTTGTTTTGTATATGCTAATAACTGCCGTAAATTTTATTTGCATTAACAAAACGTACTTAGCTGAATGCTTGAGTGTTAAATCAATGAAACACATAACCATACATACCAACTTTTGCTTTTGTTAATAGACATCAGCTGTTTCCTTAAACCTGACTTTAAATTTACTTACAATAAATACATTTAGTAATTCTCCAAAAGCGCTTGGATTTATACTGACTAAAGTAAAGTATACAAAAGTCCATTAGCTACACAAGTACATATGCAGAAATATAGGCTATAATATATAATTGCATATTTGTAGTTTGTGTTGCTGTCAAAATACAATTATAAATGATAACAATAGCATATTTCTATTCTCACACATACTATAGTTGTGTGTGATTTTGTTGTTTTTTAACTAAAGAGGGCACCACTGTAAAAGTTTGGCCACCAGCGGCACTGCTCTGAAGATTGACTTTTTGCACCATTACAATATTTATAGGCAACTAGTCATCATATCTTCCTCTCTATGGAACACATGTTAATGCTCAGTAGTACACATATATGGATCTTTAATGCAGTTGTTATCAAACATTTTTTGCGGCCTCCCTTGTGTACAGTGGATTGAGAAACATTCTAAAACTTAAAATTTGAATTAAACGAAACATATTAAATTATACAATTTATTGCTTTTGTTTAGTAGCCTTATTTTTCTGAGGTTTAATTACACAGAATTTATAATAAAGTAATGTATTTCATAAAATACTATAAAACTGGGGCCCCTGGCACCATCTCACGACCCCCAGTTTGAGAACCACTGCTTTAATGTATTTGTTTGCATTGTATTGAAATGCGTTAATTTTTAATGGGCATATACCGTATGTGGTTGAAACAGATAGCCTAGTGCAGGGGTAGGCAACATGGAGTGCCGATGTCCTGCAGTGTTTAGCTCCAGGTCTAATCAAGCAGACCTGAACAAACTAATAAAGGTTAAAGTCACCTGAAACTACAGGTAACCAAGGTTTTATAAGGGTTGGAGCTAATCTGCAGGACATCGACACTCCAGGACTGATGTTGCCTACCCCAGGCCCTAGTGCATCCCAAATTTTTTAACATTAACATTTTAATACCACTATAGTTATTATGGCCTTTAGAAACATTTTTTTAGAGGAGATAGGGTAGTGCCCAAAAGGCCCCTGTGGTGCGGCCTAGGCTTTTTTCCGTAATGACACTTTTTCCTTACATTACTTTTACTTTTATACTTTAAGTAGTTTTGAAACCAGTACTTTTTCACTTTTACTTGAGTAAAAAGCTTGAGTTGATACTTCAACTTCTACGAAAGTCTTTTTAAACCCTAGTATCTATACTTCTACTTGAGTAATGAATATGAATACTTTTGACACCACTGCAGACAGACAGGTAGAAAGATAAAAACATAGATGCAGTAGACAGACAGACAGACAGACAGACAGACAGACAGACAGATTTGTTGAAAGATAAAAACATAGATACAGTAGACAGACAGACCGACAGACAGACAGACAGACAGGTAGAAAGATAAAAACATAGCTGCAGTAGACAGACGACAGACAGGCCGACAGACAGACAGGTAGAAAGATAAAAACAGATGCAGTAGGCAAACAGACAGACAGACAGACAGATTGGTTGAAAGATAAAAAAATAGATGCAGTATGCAAACAGACAGACAGACAAAAAATAGATGCAAAAGACAGACAGACAAATAGACAGAGACAGACAGATAGATAGACCGAAATATAGATGTGCTCTACAGCAATGACCAACATTTTTGGGATGCCTACATTTTATGCACTTATCTCTGGATTAAACTAAAGCAATAAACCCCAAGAAGCAGTGGGTTACAAAAAAACATTTTCAAGTTTTTGCTCAGATTTGCATGAGCACATTTAGAAATGCATTTGGTATGTGATATACTTTAACCTGATGCCAAGACTTAAAACATAGTAACTACAACAACAAGCTTGTGACCAAACCCTGTCCATGCAGGGGACAAACAAATATCTGAGCGTGTGTCTGACAATAAGAGTCTTTCCAGGAACCTTGCTGCCCACTGGGGACATGTTGCCATTGGAGGCATTTGATGCTTTTTTCATCAGATGAAAGGAACAGGATATGTATGTTTAGATTCCATTGTTGTTATGAAACCAATGAAGCTGCCTGTCTATCTCTCTCACACAATGTTTCAAAACAGTTGACACTTACAGCTCTCTGACATTCAACACTAAATGTGAGTTTGTTGGCTTAGCTCCACACACAAAGACCAATCTTTCAAATTAAAGACCGGTTTGGTCCCACTCTAGTCTTAAATAATCTCACTTAGATTGTCAGCAGTTTCTATTAGTCACTATTACTTAAATAAAGGGTTAGTTTACCTCAAAATTAAAATTGTATCATAAATCACAAATCCCTGTGTCGTTTTAAACCAAGTTATTTGATTGTCTTCAGAACGCATTTGTAGATATTTTTGATGAAAACATTTTGTGACTGTGGCTTGTGACTGTCCCATATTGCAGTTTGATTTTCCAATTCAAGCCCAGAAAAGAATCAAATACATCACCAAAAAGGTCCATCTTTCATCAGTAGTTCACTTTTGTGCGCAAAGAAAACAAAACAAAGATTTTGTCCAACAATTTGTTCTCCTGCTTGGTTGTTCAGGGCGCGTTCATGCAGACTACAGCGCATGCTGCTAACGTCAATTGCTGACGTTGTTGCCAGTGTACAGACACAAAATACGCTGGCAAGTTATTTGTGCATTTATACGGGCTGTTTAAATATTGTTTACAATGTTTGCATAACAGCTTAAATAAAAAAAGGGAAAAAAGACTACGTCAGCAGGTCACGTAAGCATGCGCTATAGTCTGCTCGTGAACGCGCACTAAACGACCAAGGAGGAGAACAAACTGTTGAATAAAATCGTTTTGTTTTTTTTGCGCACAAAAGTGTTCTTGTCGCTTTATATTATTATTATTATTATTATTATTATTATTATTGAACGACTAATGGAAAATCAAAAGGCTCAAAAGGCTTCCAGTTTTCATCAAAAATATCTAAAAATCAGTTGCGGCCCGTGACTTCTTTTTTTGAGGGCGCTCGATGCGAACTTCGTCACAACATGTATGTAGCCCGTCATGTGTGTGGTTCCTTTTTTCAAAATATGTGTTCTGGGCATCGAAAGATCCTGTGTGCATTACGTGTCTTGTCAAAATAAGTGCCTGCTGCAGATATAAAGGGTTTATGATAAAAGAGACGCTCACGTTTGCCAGATACTCGCATAATCTCATGTGTAATCAGTTTACTGTTAATGGAGTGTCTTGTGTGTATGTTGTGAACGTGAGCGTCTCTTTTATCATAAACGGTTTTGACGCGTGTGCAACAGGCACTTATTTTGACAAAACACGTGATGCACATTGTTCATTTGACGCAACAAACACATATTTTGAAAACGCAAGCAACACACGTGAAACTCCGAACACTTATTTTGAATTAGCACCCCTCGGATGTGCACGAGACCCCACTGTTAAAATGTGTAAGCCAATCTAAAGCCTTGGTGGTTTAAAACGACACAGGGGTAAGTACTTTATGAGAAAAAAAGTTTAATTTTGGAGTGAACTAACCCTTTAAGCATTAAAGCATTTAAATATTTTTTTGACCGTGAAATAATTTTTTATATTTTTTCGCACTCAAAATTCACATAAAAACATGATTTTCATTAAAAACTTATTCACTAATTAAACACATTGAAAACCTTTACAATAAGTGCCGCTTTTGTTATTTTGTGACATCTGATGGAATCGAAATAGCAATTACATGAAATAAATGTACATTTCTTTTTGTTTTTTACTTTAAGAGCACCTATGGTCCGATTCACGATTTAAAATTTTCTTTGTGTAAGTGTGTATTAGTACATGTTAATGATATAAAAAAAAGGTACAAACCCCAAAGTAAACGATGAGGCGAGTTATCGTCTCCAATGTAAATCTCTTTTCTTGGACTACAACAAACACACAGATTGTAGGCAACAGTTTACTTTCTGGGATTGGTGATGTAGTAAAGACTGACATTATCATAATTCCTCCCGCTTCAGACTCAGCCTGTAAGTTAACTCCTTTTTGCATTGCATCATGACCGAATCTTTCAAACATAGTAAGGAGCCTCACATTTCTGGCTGACGTCAGAGGTACTCAGGCCAATCACAACGTACAGATTAGCTGGCCAATCAGGGACACAGAGTTTTTCAAATCTGTGCGTTTCAGGAAGAGAGTGAAATCTGGAGCTACGATAATGTACAGTATGTGGAAAATAATGTGTTTTTTTAATCATAAACCACGTGAACACATTGTATTATACCAAATACACAAAAAAACTTTGTTTTTTGGCAACGAAATAGGTGCTCTTTAAAATTTACGCAGTTGTTAATTGCTAAAGCGACTTAAAAATGTTTTTTAAAGCAATTAAAATTTATAGTACAGTTGATATCACATTTAATTGTTGGTCAGAAATATGATGTTAAATAGATAGGACTTTAGTCTTGCATGACTGAAATAACTCCCCAAACATGGCCGCCTATTGGCATGACTTCCCTAAAAGGACTTTGTATTTTGCAGGACACCTTTGCCACTGGATAGCTGGCAACCCCGTATCAAACACCTGTCCTGAGTTTTGAACGTCCCATACAATGCAGAATAAAGAGAGATATTTAGAGATATATAAAAGCATATTTAACAAATCTATAATTGCTGGTTGTGTTTTAAGAATGCAATTTATTTTAGTTTTATAAATGTCACAAGTGGTCATGACTGCTTTCTAAATGGACTACATGCTGAAACAGGGTATATGTAACAACAAACTAAAAGTACATGCTTTACCTCTCTTTATCATATCATTTGATTCCTATTCATGCATGTCTAGAGAACACAAAGTGACATTGACCTGATTTGTACTGAGGTCTGAAGATATTAGATTCTGATCAACTTATGGCTCAGGCATGCATATTGACAGATTTCGTTATGTAATCCTGCATATGAGAGACAAACATGGCGAACGTTCCATGGATGTGTTTTTCCAGACGCTAATTTACATCTCCTGATTTCCTATTCAAAAGCAGTGGCTCAATAACCTTTGACAAAGAGAGTTACAGGAAAGGCTAGAAGGATGCAGGAAAGTCCAATGCAAATAATGTCTTTCTGAAAGCAACGCTCCTCAGACCTAAAGCCTTTACAAAATACAGGTGGCCATTCTTTGTGAGTAAGTGCATTTGGTACCAACACTATTACAGCAATGAATCCTCATCAGATGTATGGTCTGTGTTTCATACTGTAAACACCGTATAGTTTATGACAATATTATTAACATAAGGGGTGGGTGGTCAAAACATTTGCTGGTGATTGACGTCAAGTTGACACCATTGGTTGAGTCAATATTTCTATGTTGGGTTGCTAAAACAAACAAAGCAATGCTTGAATAGCTTCACATAGCTCCAATATTTACACTTCTCAATTGAATTAACCTACAAATGAACTAATAGAAATGCAAGTATGTTTTAATCCATGGCAATTTCAAATATGGACACATTCAACTGATGAGTTGGATTTGGGTTTATTTTAAGTTTGGCAGTTCGGCTTGTCCATATTTGACCCAATGAATAGGCTTTATGCCCAGCTGCACTACTTCCTGAACTTCAGCCAGCTCCTTGTTTCCTGTCTGCCATTATTGGACAAACTGATTCATCCAGGTGTGTCTGATTATTGTTGTTGTGACTACTGAGGTCAGGCACACATAAAGCCTATTGAAAACAATCCAGTAGTTTTCAATGTACATTAAAGGAAAACACCACCGTTTTTCAATATCTTACTTCCTAATATTCATTTCTTAGGATCCAAAAAGGATAAATTTAGAAGCCACCAAACACTTAAAAACTCATCCCTGTTTGGATCCTAAGGAATGAATGGGGCTAAGCTAAATGCTAACGCATTCATGACGCGCTGTACAAAGATTAAGTGCACGCATTGAAAAAAGATATGCATGTATTCATTTGTCTAAGTTGAGGTAAGAAAATAGTAAAATATTGAAAAACGGTGTTTTCCTTTAAGATCAGATAGTGAAAATGGCCAAATAAATGAAGCAAATCACAAAACAATGGTTGCATGAATTTCCACAATTAAAACAAAACAGACCAAAAATATGTCTGATTTCAACCTACGATTGGGTAAAATATAGACAAATTCAACCGTTGGATTAAAATTTAACTCTGCTGGGTTGTTTTAACCCCTAATGCCTGTTTGTTTCAACCCATGGTTGAGTCAATTATGGACAAGCTCATTTAAACCCACTAATGGGTTTGTCTATGTTTTACCCAACCATGGGTTGAAAACAACTCAGCACAGCATTTGCATGGCTAACCAGCTGCAGTTTTGTATGCAGGCACCTCAATATCGAATCACATTAATGAATACAGAAGTAACAGTGCTAAATCCACTAGGTACTTTACTAATATAGATATATTAGTGAAGATATATTTCAAAGCTTAAAAAGAATGTCAAATCTCAAACCATGAGGGTGTCTTAACCTAGTAACTTGTGTTAGTAGTATGTAAAAGGATGCTGTATTTAAATGGCTGACTGCAATCTGAATGTAAGGGAGGAAGTATCAAGCCACAGTGAAAACAAAGAAAGGTGTGCATGGGGATGTAAACACCAGTCACTCACGACAAGGATACAGATGAAAAACAAAAGAAGAACAGAAATGACTTTAAGGGGTCACCCAAATCCAATTTTTTTGGTAGTCATTCAGTGGTGACAACAATGATCCCCCTTCCTCTGGGATCTTTCATAAGCATTACCGGCCTTGAACGCTCTAAAAGTAACAGTATGTTTTCATAGCACATCAAGTACTTTTATGACAAAAGAGCAAGGACAATTGGATTCTTCATGAAAAGACCCCTGTTTAGTACAACAAAACATTGTGTACATAAACTGGTTCAAAATCATTTACTGCTTATATAAAAAGCTGGCACCAGACTGTTTTGAAGAATCAGGAAACAACACAAAAGTGCCAGCGTCAGAAAACTTCTGCAATTCACAACGACTGCAGGACACATTTGGAAACAAAAACTGCAGAAGCACCTGGAAAACAATAATAATCCACACAAGAGACCATGACTAAATGCATTCACATTAATGCATTTGGCAGACGCTTTAATCCAAAGCAATTTCAATCTATACGTCTATAATCTATATTTTATCAATATGCGTCTTCCCTGGGAATCAAATCCATAACCTGCGCTGTTAATGCAATGACCTTAGCTAGAGGAACACTAGAAGAATAATACTGGAAGAACAAATTCTTCCTCTCATTGTCCTCAGCTGTCATGTGACGTTGGCCCTCCAGGTACAAAGCTTGTTCAAACATTTTGAAATTGCACAAGTTATGAGACGTCTCACAAAACCACACTTAAAATGCAAACAATAACCACAAATATACAATATTTTCTTTATCACTCATACAATAATAAAACCAAATCAGTCTACCTTCAGTGATTCAATTGACCGTCTGACCAAGAATTATTGTTCACCTTTTCTTAACCTATTGACTTTAAACTACATAAAGATCAAAATAATCTTTATATGTTCACATCAATAAAGTACAAGTATCCACACTATGGTTTAAGATGAAAGTTGTGATCTAGACAGTCCATCAAAACTGGTCAGCTGCAACTTTGACAGCATTTGTGGTTATTTTGCATCTGTACATTCTGATTCCAAGAAATGATAAAAGCGCCTTTAATTCCCAGTATGCTGTCTAGTTAGTATGCTTTTTAGGTTTTGTAGGTTTTAAGATATAGTCACATTAATGAATACTAAGCAGATTTCAAAGTAAACAGGCACTTCCCTGCTATGTTACATAATGATTGACACACAAAAAGTTAAATATTTAAATAAGCAAAAATTATGTGTGTGTATTATAATGTACTGTAATATTTTAATAGACAACATAAATTACAAGCTATTATTTTAAAAAAACATACAAAAATGTGTTTTAAATGTGTCCTAAAATTTTAAACACCCAAAGTGTTTTTTGGGTTGTTACATGTTTTTTATAAATGTTGTCGACTGTATGTGCATACTAAAAGTGTGCCTTTACTGCTACCAGTGTAGCCTACACCTGACTCTTACATACAGGTGTACGTCCTTTTCGACCCACACTATTCGGACAGGTTATGTAGCATTAAATGTAATTTTAAATCTTACCTGTATCTCTTAGGATGGGGGTCTGCCTTGCTTTCAGAGAGGGAGAAACAGAGATTTGGGTACACGATGATAATCCAAAACCCGATGATGTTTGGCGTACTAAATTCAGTAGATGCACTGAATGTTCTCTCTACTTACCGAAATCGTAAATGAGGACTTGAAGTCGTACAGCAGGACGAGTCCCCGCCTTCTCTACCCTGGAGAAATGCACATAAGAAATGCAGAAGTCACCTTCAATTTAAGCTTTCGATGCCACCTGCAGGCCTACCTGAAGTATCTGTCGTACAAAATAAAGCTTAGAGGTAAAAAAAAAACATACTGATGCCTGATGACATGACTATTATGCAAAACTGTATTTTGAATATTAGGTGGTTAAAAAGTTTTTTGTTTGACTGACATTCACTTCTATGGCCAAGTTCTAAAATACATTTATGTCACATCTGTAAATCCAAATTTACGACACTTAATGAACAAAATACAACTTTTTACGATCTAAAATGCTTCTGAATAATAATTTACACTTATAAGCGCAGTGAATTGTGGGTATCCAGTGACAGTTCGTGCGGCTTTAACAGTGAAAAAAAAACTTTAAGCAAAAATATGTATATTTTTATTTAAACTTTATTTTTTATTAAATAATGTATTAATAAACAAGACAATGATGGCTTAAATATCAAAATATGATGTACAACAACTTTTAAACAAATAATAAAAAAATACAAAATAAATAAAATAAAAAATACAATTATGTGCAAAACTTTATAATCCATGTTATCTCAGCATGATTTAACAATGTCATAAAATGTGTTATGTGTACTTCAGTGTAAGCAATAAAATCTGTCTTACTTAATACTTAATGAGTGACATTAAACATTAAAATAGTGCTAAAAATTAAACATGTGATCCTTATGTTTTCATGGCATAGCTTTCATAAGTTTGTACATTTCCAGGTTCAAAAAGACTTTTGGGCACCACTTGTAAAATATATTAATTATTATTTACAGTGTATTTCAAACCATTAAAATGAAATACTATAAATATACCTGATTGAATTGATTAACTAAATCTAAATTGTAAAATGTTTGTTGTTAGATAAATATTATGTTGTTTTTATTTTGCAATTTTTACCCGTTTCAAAAAAATTTCGTTATCGGGTCTTTTATTTTGAAAGCTCGCCGGGAACACGGCGCTCGTGAGTGAAAGCGTAGAATGCACTCTCCAGTCTGACTAGCCGGAGACTTCTGTCTTTATTTGTCATTATGTCAAGGTTAACTAGTAAATATCGTTGTCTGTATCTGTTAAGCCTGAGTTCCAGATGGAAATGTCACCAACAGTTATCAAGAATGTCAACTGTAAGAAGCGACTTTCATTCATCGAAAGTGACCGTGGGTTTAACAACTAAGTCCGCTAACTGATTAGCTTGAATGAATAACCAATCTGTGTTATAAACAACTTTGTTTAGAGTTTTCCTATTACATGTAAACACATATTTTCTATATCCCAACACGTCTGGATAAATATAACATAACTAGTTGTAGCACCTCAGCACGTTATTTGGGAAAACATGTACCATGCTGATGATGTAACTTACATAAGGTTGTGGGCATGTACCTACAGATACAGTAAACAAACTATAACTTTACTAGACTTATTTTGCGTAGTTCATGAGATACAAGACTATTACTTGATTATTATTATTCGTCTGATAATTTATAGTAAATGCTAGTCTAACTTTACTTACTAAATTCCCATTTGTGCTTTAATAAATGTTGTCGTTTGTGGGAAAAATATCAATAAAACATTTTCTATTGTTTTGAATTATTTGACTTTCAGTCAGCATGTGGTGGACTACTTAAGAATATTTCTACAGTAATGGCAGACACAAGGACCAGTTTTTGTGGAGGACATACAAATACAAAGATAATGGACTAAACAAGGTGTTTGCTTGTATAAAAGTTTTAAAGTCTTACAAATAATGTTTTAATTTATGTCTGATTTTTCAGTATAAAGATTTTTATTTGTTGTGTTGTGCTTTTTGTTTCTTTATCCTTTCTAAAGATAAGAGGACTTCATTTAAACACAACTCTTATGAAAGACAATGCAGTTCAATTCAGGTAAACAGTGTCCACGGAATTGTGACCTTGCATTAAACGATTTGCACTCAACGAAGATGTATCCACATTTATGCATTTTATATACACTTTATAAGGTGAATTGCAGTTTTATCAGTTTATGTTTTTGCACACAGTGCTGTATTCATACCTTTAATAAATTTCAATTATTAACTACTACTAACTATTAAACTTGTCATCTTAATGCATCTAAATTAGCATTATTTCACTTTTTAAAGGTGCAGTGTGTACATTTTAGCGACACCTCATCTAGTGGTGAGGTTACGAAATGCTAAAGCCACTGCTCACCCCTCACTTTTAAAACACATAGAGAAGCTACGGTAGCCACCACCAGGCAAACATGTCATAGTCGGAGACAACTTAGTAAAAAAGTTTGTCCATTAAGGGCTTCTGTAGAAAAATGGTGGCACAAAATGGCGACTTCCATGTAAGGAGACCCTCGGTGTATGTAGATAAAAACTTCTCATTCTAAGGTAATAAACACATTACGGTTCATTATGAAAGGTCTTTATACACCCCTGATAATATAGTTTTGTAAATTATTTTGCATTTCTGTCAAGAGATCCTTCTAAAAATTACACACTGCACATTTAATTATTATATATATATTTAAAATATTAAATCACTGCTATGTTCTTACACTGATTTTTTTTGTATAGAGAACTAACACAGACAGAATATGAGAAGTTAGCAGATGAAACTCTGGATGCATTAGCTCAGTATCTGGAAGACCTCGCAGATGAAGGCTTCACTGGACTGGACTGTGATGTCATACTCTCTGTAAGTACATGTGCACATATCCACACATCTCTGTTTCCCGGACAGTGTTTAGATTAATCCAGGACCAGGCCTTAGTTATATTACAAAAAACAATGCAGGTGTGCATCTTGAGACAAAACAATGGCACTAATAAATTTTAAGATATGTCAGTACAAGATGTTTTATAATTTAGGCAGCTCAAACATGCATTTTAGTCTGGGGCTAGGATAAGCCCTGTCCGGTAAACCGCCCCTAAATGTACAGTATCTTATCTCATTATGAATTGTTCAGTTTGCCTATATGTCCACTAGAGATTGCTGTTGGTCAAGTTAAAAATGCTGCCTTACTTCTGGCTCATACAGTTGTGTGAGTTTGGTGCTGAAATGACCTGTCCTGTTCAATTATCCAATTGCAGACGGGGGAGTGTTTCAAAACATTATTTAAAATTGCACAGCCTGCAATTATTTTGCCTTTTTTAACATTGCAATTCACTTTTTATTTTGGTGGCTTTATTCTTTTATAGGAGAGTGAAGTGTTGATACGTATAAGTAGGGATGAGAAAGGGTGTGTGAGTTTGGGTACATGACCTGGGTACTCGAACCCGGGTCCCTGTAAGCCAACATCTTTTATATGTGGAGCATGTGCACAAACCACAGCGCTGCAGCTCTGACACATTGCATTTCACTTAAATATAGGTCTTAAAACAGAGGTCTTAAAACTTTTATAGTGGCCTTTATTTACCATTTTTGTTATGTAGGAATAAATGGCTTTCTTGAGTATTATTGTCTGTGTGCTCCGGTACTTCCATTAAAAATTGACTGCAAAAACAGTACACTTTTAGTGCAGCAGGCTTTGTTTGCAGCATCATGCACGCTGAGTGAATGCAGTAAATGCACGAGTCCTGCAGGATTTATGAGACCCGAAATATAAATGCCACTCACAAGATATAACAGTAAGGATCTTTTATAGATGCGGTAGTTTTCATACTAAGATGCAGGGTTCCCACGGGTCCTTGAAATCCTTGAAAGTTTGGGGAAGCTAGGGGAAAAAATTCAAGGCCCTGGAAAGTTTTTTAAAATTGACATACATAGATACAAGTCATTGAAGTGCTTGAATCTATTTTATGCAAGGAGTTTTCTGGAAAAAAATCCATATTATTCCCTGTGTAGTGTAGGATAATATCATAAAAATTCTAGACCTTTTAAGCACACGTGCTAAACTGTTCGCTTTAAATGCTTATATCTTCTGTATGTGAATGTTGATTCATACCAAAATAATTTTTTGCATTATTGTGTTTGACACATGAAAACGTCTCTGGTTACATATGTAACTGTTGCTCCCTGAGAAGGGAACGTGATGCTGCGTCTCCCTTGCCATACTTCCTTCATCCCTGTAACGCCGTCTTTGGCAATATTTCAGATAGCGATATACAGTACTTCCTGGCTCCTTGTATTCCCACATTTAGTCATTGAATTTGAGGGTATTGGACCTGGAAAGTCTTTGAAAGGTCCTTGAATTTGAAGTTTACTAAGGTGTGGGAACCATGAAGATTTTTCTGTACTTAAGTCATAAACTGATCTATAAGGTATGAACCTGAACAAATAGTAAGGACCCATTTAAACATCCCACAGTTGGCCCTCTCAATTTCTTTAGATAATGTATCATGTTTTTGAAAGTTTGATGGACAAATATCTTTCTCAAACCCAATGAGTAGTTATGTAAGTGTTTGGTGGATGGCCAGTAGGCTGTGCTGACAGATTGATTGATTGATAGTTCATGCTCTCTCTCTTTCTCTCGCTACGCTACAGTAGCTGGATAAATGACGGACCGGTGCTTTTTGTCAGCTGATTATTCTAAGTTGATATTTATATCCCTTTATCCTCACCGACAACTGCAGCAGTCCTGATGTGATCAGCAGGGATTCAGTTGCCACGTTTAACGTGATGCAGAAGATACCGGGTTCTCTTTTAAGGCATTTTGACAACTGTCATTACAGTTGGGAAGAGATATAATGAGACACTGAGGCTTTAAATCAAGTGTCCAGACAGCTGCGAGCCAAAGGTGTGGCTGGCAGATTGAGCTGTGTTCACGGCTTGGCAGCTCACTCTGCCTCGGATCTGACTACACACACAGATCATCTCTGTACATACTAGGACTGCATTATATGTAAATGCAATGTGCGATACAATAATGCACCGATATGGAAATATTGGCCGATACCGATAACCGATATCTCTTTATATTTGGGGGCAGATAACCGATATATATATATAGGCCGATAAATATTCATATTAATTTCACAATGAAAAACTCCCAGACCGGGGACATCTTGCTAGACTAGCATACTCTTCTTAAGCCGCAACATGTGTCATCTTCGTGCTATGTCACAGAAAGCACCAATCAAAACTCTACATGGCCAGCAATAAGCAAGTGAAGTGGTTCAACAAACCAAAATAATCCATAATTTATCGGCTTTCATTTATCGGCCTAATTTTGCTATCAGACCGATAACCGATAATATTAAAAATAAGCAGTTATCGGCCGATAACGATATGTCGGCCGATATATCGTGCATCCCGACGAATATTTAAAAACTAAAAATCGTATAACAAAAATATGTTTTACATAGATTACTTTTCACACGTCAGCTTTTGAAGTGTAAAATCATTCAGTGATATGCATATCATGGTGTGCACATTTGCATATAGCTGTATGCATACGTCTGACCCCTAGTACATATTGTTGATGTGTTTTACATATAACACCTCTGCTTACTGATTTTATACAGAATAATGCCAAGACATTGATAAATTGTTAAAAAAAATATCTAATTTATTTACTCATCTCTATATGATTTCCAAACATCTGAATGTCAAACTAAAAACACCAGCGTCTGCAAAAGCTTTGTGTGAGGAACTGAGTAAGGTTTAGGACACTGCAAATCTAGTTCTTCATCCCGAATATATGGGACTGGCATATTATGTTCTGTTAGGATACACATGCAAGTAGCAATGGCAATTTATCGTAAGTGACGTCAAACCTAACACAATTCATTTTTGATTCTGAGGATTACATTTCAGTGCTGAAAGGAATCATAATCGGATAATAGTGGTTAATGTCCGAAGTTTTAGAACGAGTAATCTTGACAGTTTTGATTTTGGACTAGTGGACCTTTATGGGTCACTAGTAGGGGTGTCACGATTTCGATTTAAAATCGAAATCGATCGAAATTAAATCACAGCTTCGAACTTCGAATTAAAAAATGGGATCGTCGATGCTGCCACGCCCCCATTTCACGTCCGGTCGGCTTGCCAAGCGAGGAAAAAAACTCTCAGAGATGCCTTTAAAAACATCTGTCCAGCGGAACGCGATCATATTTTAAAGACGAGGGATGCTACAACTCCTTGAAATGCATATCATAAACAGGATTACCAGTGATCTGACTTTGGACAGAGCGCAGCTCTCTGCACGTGCGCGATAGCAAGGGAGGCGCAAAGATGCAGCGGGTTATATTAAACAAAAGGATAGTTTGCCTCAGCTTGCACGAAACGCATAAAACTGAACAAATACGTAAGGGTTACTACTTTAGTTTATGTTCAGACGTCGGACAGATGCGAGCACGTGCACATGAGACAGAGAGCAGCGCAGCTGCTTATTATGCTGGATTTATTTCAGATGCTATGAGTCCAAGACACGCGCATTAAGTCCATGTTAGAGATGCGCGGATGGACTATTATTTCATAGCCTGCACTGGTGTCATCCTGATTTACCACGTTGTAAAACTTATTCCAGGCAACGCTTTTCTGACCTTCTATTTCCTTTGTTTTTAATTCTCATTTTTTGAGTTTGTCACGTACCCTTCGCCAGCGTTGATAAGAGCTGTGTCAAAATGCGTCCTCATTTCTCCGCGCTGTTAATGATAGAACGAATGGATCCTTAACAGCCGAGGATTTCCCAAACAATTAAAAGCTTTATTAAATAAAAGTGTGTATTTATTAGAAAACTTTTTCTTGTCACTGTTTTAGTATTATAAGTTATGTTTTGTGTTAATATTATTCTGTTTATGTTGCGTATATTTCTAGGTTGATTATTTGATATGCTGTTGAATAGATTAATCTACATCAATGTGTCATGTAATCAGAAAAATATTAATTTATTTTAGAACATATTTATTTTAATAAGTCAGAAATGCCTCCGCTGTTTTCTGCTGACAGGCGCGGTGGGCGCTACTGGGGGCGTGTGCAGCAGGTGACACAAATTTTGGGTCCTCAGAAGGCTAGACCGTCTCATTTCAGTTCTCTTCTTGAACTTCTGAGGCTGCCACTATGAAAGACAGAGATGTCGCATGCTTAGAAGGACAGAGCTAATAACAAGCAGTCGATCCGGCACCCGCCCGAATTTAATTAAAAAATTATTTTTCGTCACGTCATCCGCCCGATCCATGTAACTGCCAACCGCGCATAGTCATGTGCGTGCAAGAAGGAATCCTCTCTCTACAAGCTCTCGCGTTAAGTGAAGCCCACAAACCCCCATGCGAGTTTTGCAATGTGCATGTTAATGTTAAAGTATTATAATAATAATAATAAATAATGGCATATAATTTTTGTCTAAATTATATGCCATATAAAAAATATGTAAAAATCGAGAATCGGATCGAATCGTGACCTTAGAATCGAAAATGTAATCGAATCGAGGATTTGGAGAATCGTGACACCCCTAGTCACTAGGCATGATACAATGTTCATGTTTGTCCCTCTTCGGATAGTCTGCTTTATAGTAACAGATTTCGGTTTTCTTGTAATTTGTCTGTCTGTCTATCTAAAATGTTTTCTGTATACAGTAGCTTTGGAACCATATACAATATACTGTATTTTCCATGATTTTCTCTACAGAGTGGTGTACTGACGTTAAAAATGGGTTCTGGTCACGGCACTTACGTCATCAACAAACAAACACCAAACCGACAGATTTGGCTTTCCTCACCAACAAGGTTAGACAGTTTTGTCTTTTGACTACTGTATGTTCATATTTAAAGGGGACATATCATAAAAATCTGGCTTTTTCCATGTTTAAGTGCTATTATGGGGTCACCAGCACTTCTATCAGCCTAGAAAATGTGAAAAAGATCAACCCAGTAACTTAGTTTTGGTAAACCATTCTCTGCAAGCATGTGAATAAATAGCTCATTGAAATTTGGCTCCTCTTGTGATGTCAGAAGGGGATAATACCGCCCCTAATCTGCACTATCCAACCACGACACTGCCATTTATTGCAGAGATCAGCTCATTTGAAAAAACGGCACCCAAAAACGGCACATTTTTGCCCACACCTACAAAGTAGCAATTATTGAGCTAAAACTTCACATATGTACTCTGGAGACACCAAAGATTTATTTTGTCCCCTTTAATGCTTAAATGTTATTTTAACAAGTAATTGTAAAACATTAAAAGACATTGGTAATGCTTTGGGAATTGCACCTGATGCTCGTATTTTTATAATTTGGCTGAATAGTTTTTGTGTTAAATAATAACGTTGTGATGTAATGAGGGAAAACGTCTAGTGTTCAGCATTTTCAGACAGACATTTTTGGTTGTTTTTCTTTTCTCAGTGGGCCGAAGCGTTACGATTGGACAGGGGAACGATGGGTTTACGCTCATGACGGTGTGCCGTTACACGAACTCCTCTCTAAAGAACTCTCCATCATTTTTCAAAAAAACATAGACCTATCTCATCTCATTTATTCATGATGGCACCAATGTTAAGATTTCATTATATTGTAAATTATTTCTATTCATGCAAATTGTCTGTTGGGACGTCTAAGGTTTAACATTAAAGCGTACCTCGACTACAGTTTCTTAAGTAAATGCTATGGTAACCACTGTAGTTTTTCATGTGATAATGTTTTACTCCCACATTCTCACTTCTCAGAGGGTTTTTATTTTAATCATTTTTTATTTGTGTTGTCTTTATTGTTCATTATTTATTTTACTCTTTGGTTCATGTTACAAGGGCTGAACAGAAGGCGTTAATGTTCTTGTGTTTTTAAAGGTGCCCTGTGTAGCTTTTAGGATGCAATATAATATACATACCTATATTATCAGTGGTGTATAAAATCCTTACATAATGAACTGTATTGTTTTTATTACCTTAGAATGAGTCATTTTATCTACAAACACGTGGATCCCCCTACACGGAAGTCGCCATTTGCACCGCCATGTAGGACTGTGCGATTTAGGGAAAATATTTAATTTCGTTTTGTTTTTTTGCCAGAAATTGCGATTTAACTTTTCTTGATGGTTAGATCTTACTGGTACTTCTTATGGGTCTGGTGATTTAACTGTATTCTTATCTGGGCTTTTTTATATTTTTTTATGAAAATAAGGAAACAAAAATAAAGAAATTTGGAATATAATTAACACTGCTTAATTTTATGATATGTAAAATTAATGATAACTACAACTTTAACAAAAAGTTACATGTAAAATATTTCAATGAGTGTTACTGGAAAGATTTGTATGCATGTTTGTTTTCTATTAACAAATAACTGGAACACTCAACTTTATAATTACATAAATATTAAATACATTTGGGATTTTCAAAATGAGTAAATTGTGGAAGGCCAACTGATTCAAATACACGCACATTTTAAAACATAAACAACGCGTAGCTGACGCGCAAGCAACGCGTAGCTGACGCGCAAGCAACGCGTAGCTGACGCGCAAACAACACGTAGTTGACGCGCAGACAACGCGTAATTGACGCGCAAACAACGCGTAATTGACACGCAAACAACGCATATTTGATGCGTTTTTTACGTGTTAAAATTTGCGTGTATTTGAATCAGTTGGTCTTCCATATAAGAGACGCAAGCTGCGCGGGTGCATCAAGTTTGAACACCTTGTCTGTTGTGGGAGACGCAGCGTTTTTGTTGACATGCCTCTCATGGAGACAGCACGGCCATATTCGCGCTCACTGAATTGGTTAGACTGTCACAAAGCCTAGCTGGATATCACATCCTTTCGCGATTTGCTAATCGCAACGTTTCACATCACGATTGCGGTTCGATTTCGATTAATCTTCCAGTCCTACCGCCATGTTTCTATAGTAGCCCTAAATGGACAAACTTGCTTCATCACTACGTTGTCTCAGACAATGACATGTTTGTCCTGTTGTAGCTTTAGGGCTGGGTATCGATTCAGATGTTCCAGATCGATTCAATTTCGATTCACAAGCTATCAAATCGATTCGATTTTGATTCTCGATTCAATTTTCGATTCCGGTTCTTGATTCGGTTTTTACACTCGATTCTCGATTCAACTCAATGATTATAGATTTTATACAAATACTATATTAATAAAAAAGAACAGTGAACATAAGTTTACAAGTGCGTAATTAATAAAAAGAAATTAAAAGCCAAAACACTATCGTTGTCGTCTTGCTTGCGAAATCTAAAATGCTTCCATACCTCTGACTTTTTATGCGAAGGTGGCATCAACGTCGATGAAGCACCTGAAACCGCCATTTTAAGCACCGAATGACATTTGGTAACATCGCGCAAGGCAAAAAAGAGGGTGACATCTAGTGAGGAAGACTAGTAATTTGATTAACGTTAATCTTACGTTCAATGTTTGCAGGAAAAAATCTGAAAAAAATCGATTCTGCTCTTTGAGAATCGATTCTGAATTGACCACGTAAAAAAAACGATGAATCGAAAAATCTATTTTTTTGCCCAGCCCTACGTAGCTTCTCTATGTTTTTCGAAAGGGAGCATTGAGCTGTGCGCTGAGCCGTTGGTTGCAATTCTCAATCTCACCACTAGAGTCCACTAAAACCTACACACAGCACCTTTAATGGCATACCGCAGACCACATACCGCCACCTACTGTCTGTGGGCATCATTTTGCAACTTCTAATTGATGACTTGTTTACCATGTTTACCTCACTCTAGCGTTAATTAAAACGGTTTGATCGCAACCTTTTGACGTCATGTATAGTGATGTAAACAAAGTGGCGTCATCATTCGTACTGTTTTTAATTTTGCATTTAATTTAGCCAATCACAGTGTTAATATATTATGCTACACATGTGTTTATAGTTGGGGTACCCTTTAAGGATAACAAGTTACTGCTCAAAAACCCTGACTTGATTTGTATCTTTATGGTTTATAACATAGAAATTGTTCTGTATGCTTTTCGTATCCAAAAATGTTTTAAAGGAGAATATAGAGATCAGGCAAACCGCAGGAGTGATATAATTGTACCCATCAAACATGCACAAAATATTAAGCTATAAACCCACTCAAAACAGCAGTGTAATGCTCTCATAATGAAATCTCTGTAAATGAAACAGGTTAGATTAAACTGGATTAAATGGTTCACATTTAATGGCCCTTAAACCGGTTGAATAAAACAAATGAACACAGATTGTTTCTTAAAATCTCTACTTATTATCAGTATCCTGCACGCCTGGCCCTGCTTGAACTGATGGGTAGATACAATAAAAGAAGAGGATTATGAGAGACTGATGGAGCAAAGGTCCTTTCTTTAAAGCCCCAAGCCAGAGCTTTTATTTAGGAATAATCTGGGATCATATTCCTCAGAGTCATACACAGCGATGAGAGCACGTCTGCTGACCTCATGTCTGATTTACAGCTGATCCACAGTCAGTTAAAGATATTAACTCTAATAATGCAAGATAGTCTATCATTACTCCCCAGACACGTCTTAATGTAACATCCCATCCCATTACCGTTCGACAATATCGGCGCAGAAATAATATCGTGCATCCCTCATTGTTTCTTCTTTAGTGTTCACAGCATGATCAGATCAGATCTGCCACCCAAAATTTGTTTCGCTGGCAGAAATATTGTTACTAATACTTGCAATAATGTTTACTTGCTGTCTTTGATGAGACAAGAGCTTTATATGAAACCAGAACCTCTTGATCGCTCCTTAAAACTGGTTCTAGTGTTTTGAGACCAATTACTTTGAAATAAGCTTCTTGTAGTAATTGCACCAGCTGCTGTTTTATTAAATCTTTGGTAAAGCTATAAAACTGCCTCTATTTAAGCTAAAATGTTTTTAAAAAGACTTCTTACAACTAATTAAACCTATTTATACAAGCTGCTTTTTCAAATCCAGTCAGAGCTCACGGCCGATGATAAACGCTTGAAGCATCTTTTCTCTCGTCGTCGTCCACACATGAATATGCAAATGTCTATTATAGAGCTTGACTCACAGGCCCAAAAATAGCATGAAGTTTCCATGGGAACATGGATTTATCACTGAACACTGATGTTGATCGACTGGTTTGCTCCAAACAGCCGAAGTAAGTCTGAAAGATTTCCCAAATGCAGATGCTTGTCTAATGTCGCTGGACATCAAACTTTCTGTCAGCACGGCGTTTTACGAGAGGACGTCCTTACATTTAAACATTTTGGATTCTTTGCACTTGCAGCTGTTAATGTGCATACAGGCGAAAGCATGGGGCAGAATTTTTCTGGAAATAAACACGTAACAGATTATATCAAACAATATTTGGATACATGACCTATAGGCAATTGTGTAAACTCATCTGATGTGATGTGGTTTTTTGACTGATTGGTTTGAAGAAAAGAGAAGAGGCTTTTGATCAAGGTAAGTCTTTGTTGCTATTTTACTATTTCACTAAAGCCCTGATCTCTTTTAGATGGTTAACACTTAAAGTTTTACTTGGTTATACTGGAAAACTGAAATTAACAACACATTTTCTGATTCTAAATAAAACAGCTTACCTATAACATGTTGGTCCTCACTGTCAGAAAAAAAAGGTCACTACCCTTAAAAAGGACACCTCTGCACCTAAACAGTTCATATTACCTCAGAGGTACATACTGGAACCCAAGAGTGCAAGTACCTCAAAGCTCCAGTGACAGCTTGTAACCGAACATTTTTCTGGCTATACAAGTATGTTACTTTGAAAATTCCAGATCAAAATCTGTAAATTTCCAAATTTCTTTGTTATCACTACCCAAAATATTTGGTGTTTTTTGGTTGGCAAAATGTAGAATTTTACAATTTTATAAAAAATATCTGTGGTGCTTACCTGAGCAATTTTTACTTTATCACTGAAAAAAATGATTCATTGAATTTAATCAATTTTTTAAGGTAAGTGGTTGCAATCAATTTATTTAAGCTGCATTTAAACAAAAAAGATTAGTAAAGTAAAATAAAATATAAAACTTCTGTTTAAATGTAGCTTAAATAAATTGATTGCAACCACTTACCTTAAAAAATTTTATTAAATTCGATGAATTATTTTTTTCAGTGATGGGGCCGTTTTCCGGACAGGGTTTGGATTAATCCAGGTCTAGGCCTTATTGAATTAGCATATTTTTAGTACAAACATAACTTTACTGATGTGCATATTGAGACAAAATAATGGCACTGATATATTTTAAAACATGTCAGTTCAAGCTGATTTCAATTAAGACAGCTCAAACATTCCTTTTAATCAGGGACTAGACTTAAGCCACCCATATGACAAAAAATATATTTTAAATATATTTCAAAATATACAAAAAATAGCCAAAAAAATATTTGTTGAAATATATGTTTACAAAAATATTTTTCACAGATTTTTTTTGTTTTGTTGATATTTTGAAATGTATTTTAAATGATTTTTGAAAAACACTTTGGAAAAGGAAGTCGGGTCGACTACCAAAACACACCTGTAGCCAATCAGCAGTAAGGGGCGTGTCTACTAACGGACATCATTAGGTGTGTTCGACTTCATGCGGCGCTGCGCAGACCGATCGGCGGCTGACTTGAAGCAGTGCATTCCGGTTAGTAATTTTGTCCGACTTCAGCTGGCGCTGCAGGCACGTGACTGTGTCATATTGTTTTTAAGTACCGCGAAAGCGTTTCGAGAGTAGCCAACTAGCTCAGCCGGCGCAGCTTCTCCAGAGCGGCTGCACGGAGTTGTGATGACGTAACAGCTTTACGTGATTGGTCGCCTCACTGATGACAACGATCACGTGCGTTTCAAGTTTAATCCAACCTTTAGTTCCACTAATAAACATTATAAATTCATGTTTAAAACAGGAAAAAACACTTTAATATGCTTAAATATGTTATATTGTTTCGTGTAATAAAATAAAAATGAAAATAACAAACTCTATTGGTATTTTAATAATATAGGCTTGTTTCCCTTTATTTTCGGGTATACAGTATACGCAGCAATTAAAATATTTGTTATAAAATGTTTCTGGTTGCAACTTTTTATGAAAAGGTTTGTTTTTATCAAATTCAACATCTTTTGCGATTAAAAACAAGGAAACACAGCGCACACATCACTACGGCAAGCAGCAGGTGTCCTCCCTCGACTGCAAGCGGCAAACCTCGCCGATCGGCCTGCGCAGCGCCGGATGATCTCGAACACACCTATTGCCTGGACTGCGGATGTGTGGGGCGGGTCTATCAAATGAAGGTCCAGATTTTATTGGGGTAGGGGCGTGTTTGTTTAGGTGATTTCAAATCTGTCAACATTGGCTTTCAGAGATCATGCACCCCACCTTTAAAGCATTAAAAAATATATCTAGTAGGGATGCATATCAATTAATCGCGATTAATCTATAGCAGAATAAAAGTTTTTGTTTACATCATATATGTGTGTGTACTGTGTATAATAACTTTGTATAGTTAAATGCACACACATGCGTGTATATATTTAAGCAATGTTTACATGTGTATATACATTTGTATATTTATGTATAATTTATATTTTATATAAATATAAATACTTAATATATAAATATATTTTTTTCTTAAAATTATACATGCATGTGTGCATATTTATATATACATAATTATTATACACAGTTCACACACATATATGATGTAAACAAAAACTTTTATTCTGCTATAGATTAATCGCGATTAATTGATATGCATCCCTAATATCTAGCCTACTGTACAGTATCAACTTTATGTTACGAACGTGTAAACATAACAATTTTAAAAATATTAAAATTAAATATATTTTCAACTTCAAAAATATACTTTAGAAAATTAACTTATATTTAGCTTATATTTCAAATATATTTTGGCAAAGAAAAGTTTTTGCCATATGGAATATAAAATTAGAAATGTATTTGCTTGCCCTTGAAATACATTTTGAAATATATGTTGATGTATGAAGGTTAAAACTAAATATATTTCCAAATTTAAAAATATATTCAATTGAGCATTATTTTCTACAAAATATATTTAGCATACGTTTAAAATACAGAGTATTTTTTTGCCGTATGGGCATGTTCGGGAAACTGCCTTTATAACTTTTACACTTTTATTTAGCACAAACAATATTAATGTACTACATATACTTGCTTGTATTTAAAGGGATAGTTACACCAAAAATAAAAATACCCCATCATTTTTACTTACCCCGCAAACCAGCCTTGATGTTTATGATTAGCTTTTTTTCAGATAAACACAATCTAAGTTATATTAGAGAATGTCCTTGCTGTTCCAAGCTTTATAATGGTATTAAATGGTGCTTCTGATTTGAAGCCCAAAAAAGTCCATCCATCCTTCACAAAAATAATTCCTACAGCTCCGTGGGCAAATCGATGTGATTCTGTAAGAAAAATGTCAATATTTAAAACTTAACAAACTAAAATACTAACTAAGAAAGTGTGTTTCCAGCATATGATGTAGGTTGTGTAGCGCGGCCATTCCCAAACTGTGGTCCGCGGACCACTAGTGGTCCGTGAGGGTACTGCAGGTGGTCCATGTAAAGGCAAAATAAAATATTAAATAATACATTCATTCATTCATTTATTCAAAAAGCGTCAATGTGTATCTCATAGCTCTGTCAGCTGATAATGTATGTAGTGATCGTGCTCTGTGATAAGATGGACAAAAGAGACAGCAAGACAAGCTTCTGTTTCAAGTTCCTCACCAATTTTCCTTCAGATGTTATCTTAAGCAGCGCCTGTGAACCAAAAACATCTGTCTTGCTTTGAAGATATGAGCTCACCAGAGTCTCTGTCAAAGATAAAAAAATTAATCTTCCCAATTTCCGGCGATCGGGCCAATTTGTCTCAATTTTCAGGTCGATGGCAGCACAGTTCCTTCTGTCGTCTTCAAAGATTAAACTCCTCCACACTTCAGTCCTGGAAAACTGACCATTCGTCTTTCATGACTGAAACATACAGAGATTTAGATTTTATTACCCCAATATAAGTACATTTCAATTCAGTTACGTTTTGAAATTAAAAATTGCCAATGTAATTTGCTATTGATCACACAAACAAATGTTCTGGGTCAATGTTTACACACTTAAAGCTGAATTAAAAAATATGAACATAAAAAATGCACACTTAAAGGGATAGTTCATGTTTTTACAAACCTGTATACATTTCTTTGTTCTGATAAACACGAAGGAAGATATTTTGAGGAATGTTTCACCCGTTCATGAGCCCCATTGACTTCCATAGTAAGAAAAAAGAACACTATGAAAGTCAATGGGGCTCATGAACGATTTCTCAAAATATCTTCCTTCATGTCCATCAGAAGAAAGACATTTATACAGGTTTGTAACTACATAAGAAAGAAAAAACGATGACAGAACTTTCACTTTTGGGTGAACTATCCCTTTAACCTTAATAATAATTCATTTGTCTAATTGCATTGTGCCACAGATGTCTTCAGCTGTAATCTTAAGGAATCTCCTCAGGTCCTGCTTCTCCTCCTCTGTAAATAAAGCATGTCGGAGGTGACATTGGACTGGCCGTTGTTTATGAAAGCCGAAGGAACGGGCACCACTCAATAATAACGTCTGTATAAAATACAAACACTTCTCAAGGACGCAAAGCAATATAAAGCTGGGAAATAAGGATTTGTTGCCCAACGCTGACCACATGACGGAGTATGATTTCCTGGGCTTTGTTGACTCTGACCAAGAAAATCTGCACCTTCCTGAATTTTAATGTTTGTTTGAAGAGGTGAGACATGTACACTTTTAAAAATTAAAGTGCTTTAAATGTTTTTCACAGTGATGCCATAGAAGAACCATGTATTGCTTAATGAATTAAAAGTATACTAAATGTTTTTATTTATTTTTGCTAACGAAGGTCTATGGTATGTGGAGAATGTCTGTTAGCATTACGTTATGTCTATAGTACAATGAGCTTTTAGAAACAAGTGACCGCCCATATAGCTTTAAAACCATGTCAACCCATCATTATACATTAGTGGTTCCCAATTCACTTCAAGGCCCCCTAGTTGCCCACAACAATATTTGAAGCCCCCCCCACTCACTCCACATAAAATTAAATAGAATTTGGAATGACTAGATAGATGTATATTCGCTACTAAAATGGCTAAAAAATAAGAAACATGTTGATTTTGCTTGTTTTAGCATATTGTAATGCTTGTTTTGTCAATTAAAAAAAATTATAATTTTAAGTCATCTTTAGGCACCCTTGGAAATCTGCTGAGGCCCCCCTGTGGACCCCTGCCCCCTGGTTGGGAAACACTGTTATACAGTATTCAGTAGTTGACCCCCACTTTAAAGGGATAGTTCACCCATCATTTTCTCATCCTCATGTTGTTCTAAACCTGTATGAATTTCGTTTTTTCTGAAGAACACAAAAGAAGATATTTTGGTAAATGGTGGTAAGTACACGGCTGCTGTAACCATTGGCTTCCATAGTAGGAGAAATAAATATTGTGATAAATGATGGTATTGTAAGCACACGGTTGACGGTACTTACCCCGGATTTCCACCAACTGCGGAGTGGCTGCGGATCGGCCCCCTCTGCACTCCGCCATACGCCAATACCCACCAGTTCCGTATTTGTTGCAGAGCGGCTGCGTGCTGAAGTGACGAGGACCCATGAGGTCTCGCAAATTCACGTGATGGTCGCGTGATATCTAGTTCTGTATCCACCCATTATGACAATAAATTATGATGTTTTGCTGGACCAGCCCAGGGCTGCGTTTCCCGATAACGATTGAACTTAGCTCTTAAGAGCGCTTTCTACGAGCTACTTAACGAACATTCGTTGTTCATTAACGTGCGTTTCCCAAAGATGCACATTAAACGATCGCTCGCAGCTGGGTTTTAAGTGCTACTTACGAGTCGCTATCCCTTTGTCAAGTGCTGAAATGTCACCTATAGAATGACTCGAATTTGTAGCAGAAGCTTGTTTAGGCTAATTATTTTCAGCCGATGTGCACTAATATTTTTTATAATATTTTTCATTATTGTTTAATGACTAAATATTATAAAATTTAGTGATTACACGATTATTTGTTTAAAATTATTGAAATGTTTTTATAATTTGTGCATAATAAAATATTCTTTTCCGTATTTAGTTAGGACTCATCCCACTGCGAAATGCCTTCTGCATTTTATGTAATAGTTTAGATTATTATTATTATTATTTGTTTTTATTATCTATGTTTATTTATTATTAGGGATTATTGCATTGTACGTACATATTTATTTGGTTTCCTTAATCAGATGCCATTTCACTTTAAAACAATTATTTTTACTGTATATTAATTATAGAAGCAATTGGTAGGAACCATTTATCAATTTAATAGCACCAAAATTTACCAAATTTATTTTCCTTCTTTATTAATTTATGTTTAGTAATTTAAATTTGATTTCTCATTTTAATTTTAAATATATTATATTAAAGTCATTTAAACAAATAAACAAAGAAGAATCAATAAATATATACATTTAAAACATTACATTATCGTCATTGCTGGAGTGCAATTTGCTGGTTGTCCTGCAGGTGACCTTGTAACTCTGTTGTCTTACGATGCACTTATGAATGAACGATTACTCCAGAGCACTCGTAGATCTACGATGATTTTCAAGTCCTACTTAAGTTACGAAGCTTTTGGGAAACGGCCCGTAATTTTAAGATGATTCGTACGATCGTTTTTACGATCAACTTAGCCTTATGATGCTTTTGTGAAACCCGGCCCTGATCACAACACGAGATCTCGCGAATTCAGGTATGATCACACGATATAGTCATGCGGAGCTGTCCGGCATCCGTCAAAAATAGAGGCTCTGCGTATTTGTTCTGGAGGGCTGCGGATGGCCGGAGCTGTGACGGATTCGGAACGCAGTCAGTGGAAATACACACATTGACTTGAATGGAAACCGATTGATTCCGCCGCCGTTCTGCAGCGGATCCGCAGCCGTTCCGCAGTCGGTGGAAATCCGGGGTTATTGAATTCCATTGTATTTGTTTTTCCTATGGAAGTCAATGCTTTAGCTGTGTGCTTGCTATCATTTGTCAGGGTGTCTTATTTAGTGTTCATCAGAATAAAGAAACTTATACAGGTTTAGAAGAGAAGCACAACAGAATTTTCATTTTTTGGGTGAACTGTCCCTTTAAAACTAAAGTATTTTTTTACATTTTATTATGAAATACTGAATGCTTTTCATTCCTAATGTAACATCTGTAAGTAATTCAAATATGTATATAATGCTTTTCACATGAAACAGAAACCTAAACAGTGTCTTGTAGTTTGACAGACTTAATTCACAAAATGTATGAGCAATTCCAGTTTTATGAATGTGACATTTGCAGTCAAAACTTAAAATATAATTTCTTAAAGAATGTATTTATTACCGATATATATCTGTTTATACTTTTCCAAACACCTGATGATAGAGTCCAGGCATAAGGAAATATCATGTTTTCTATTTCATGCGTTATGTATGTGACAATTCTGAAATTTGCATTTGTATGAAATATTAAAGTATTAAAACAATTTAAAAAATCATTTAAAACCTTTAAAATGTTGCATATACATATTTAAATCACAAAATAATCAGGTTAAAAACTTTTCATGATAAGGTTGACGTTTGCATGGAAAAACCCATATGCCAATTTTGGAGAACAGTTTTGTTCCTCATTGTTTTCATTTTATTGTAACTTTTTTCTTTTTATATGCAGTTAAGTACTTCTCCACACGCACGCACAGATTCGAGTGGATTATTGACTTCTTGTACAATAGATTAACCTCCAGTTAATGTTTCTAGAGAGGGTCGGGCCAAGCATTTTCATCAGGACATCACAGAGAATTTGAAGGAAAAACACACACAGATTTTAGGTGAGAAAGAGAGACCTCACATTTTTAACAAGCACTTTTTTGTATCGATTTGGTTTGGCATGGCCTTATGGTCGTTGTGATTGTTCTCATATCTAAGTCTCATGAGCAGGTGTTATTTATGCCACTTTAAATGCTGTTGGTTGTATGAAACGTGATGTGCACATTGCTTTGAATATTATTAAGACACATGGGACTGTAGCAACTTTGTGATATAATCCATCAATTAAGATACCTGTAGAAATCGACTCTCTGTTCAAGATAAATGAAACAGTCATGCTAATATAAATACATGAGAACACACATGCATACATATATTCGGGGTGTATAGCTTTAAATATATCTTTGTAAATGTGAGACTCTGATAAAGTGATATTAAATTGAATTTGATCATGAATAATGAACTTGTCTGGTCTAGTGGTAGCCTGGTTGATTAAAATACCGTGTAGGATATTGGTGAGTTAAAGTAATCCATTATTGAGCGTAGCACTGTGCCTTTGATATATTAATTTAGTTATTCAATGTGTTTAACTAGATAGTTAAATGTCAGGGGAGTAAGTGTGAAAAAATATTTGTTTGATTTAAAGCTGCATTAGTAATTGTAATATCTTTATGTCATTTGGTGAGACCGGGTGCCGAGTTGTCACACCTACTGTGCAAATATAATGGGATTCTTTTTAAAAGTCATTTTACTTAATGTCTACAAAACAGCTTTTGAAAACCTGTACTGTTACCTCCCAGAAATTAAACATAAAGTTAATGTAACACATATTGGCCTTTTGTTGACAGTCAATTGGTCAAAATAGGAATGACTATTGACCAGTGGCGGCCGGTGATTTCTTTTTTCGAGGGCGCACGAGTCGAAGTTTGTCACAACATGTATGTAGCCCGTCATGTGTGTGGTTCGTAATTTCAAAATATTTGTTCTGCGCATCGAGTGATCCCATGTGAATTACGTGTTTTGTCAAAATAAGTGCCTGCTGCAGACGCGTCTAAAGGGTTTATGATAAAAGAGACGCTCGTGTTTGCCAGATACTCACATAATCTCATGCTTAATCAGAGTTTACTGTTAAGGGAGTGTCTTGCATGTATTTTGTGAACACTCCGAACACATATTTTGAATTTGCGCCCCTCGGAAGAGCAGTCACGAGCCGCCACTGTTATTGACATTAATTTGGGTAATATGGCCTCATAAGAAACTTTTCACAATATATCTGTATTGGATAAAATAAGCCTAATGCAATTGACCCAATCCTACCTATTATGTGATTCTGGACCACAAAACCAGTCAAAAAGTTAATTTTTTTTTTAAATTAGAGATACAGCTGTTTAAAAATCTGTAATCTGAGGGTGCAAAAATCAAAATATTGAGAAAATCCACTTTAAAGTTGTCTAAATAAAGTCCTTAGCAACACAGAGAAATATTTTTTATATATTTACGGTAGGAAATTTACAAAATATTAATATCTTAATGATTTTTGGCATTAAAAAAATCTATAGTTTTGACACATGAACTGTATTTTTGGCTATTGCTAAATATCCCCATGTGACTTATGACTGGTTTTGTGGTTCTGGGTCACATGTAAGGTTTACTCACAAGAGATATAGCTTTTGTGTACGGAAGACATATTCCGCCAAATTTAAATGAACGAAGTGATAAAATTTTAGTTCAAAAATGAGCAAATTAAAGGAACAGTATGTAAGAAATGTATATCAATTAATCATAAAATTACCCTGATATGTCACTAGACATTAAGAAATCATTTTCATTTCTAATACTTATATCACTGACAACAGTGGTCTGGCCAGGATATTGTTTTAAAAAGTGGAGTTGTAGCCCTCAACTGATGTGTATTGGCCACCAGTTGTGTGATTGCAGTACTAGTTTTGGCCACAATTCTACATACTGTTCCTTTAAATTAAATTAACCCAGAAAATGGGTTAAAACAACCCAGCATTTTTTAGAGTCACATATTTTGCGTACAGTTTTCTGTAATAAAATGTAAATCAGTTTTTTATTTTGATCGTTTAATTTATTTATTTAAAATACCTTCCCAACATGTGACAAATAGCCTGACAAATAAATGCCAAATAGCCCTATCTCCTCTATAGCCTTTAGTATATACAGTACTGTCCAAAAAGTCTTAGGACACCATTACCAGCTTTGTTGTTTTAGCACAGTTTTAATGTCCATCCATATTTATTTTTCACTCTTTTTTTAAGATAAAAACAGAAAATACAGGAAACATGTACACAAAATTAAAAACAAAACAATTTTGAGAACTATGCATCAGTCAGTATTTAGTGTGAACTCTCTTGGCACGACATCTTGAGCTTTTTTTGAAGAGACTGGAGTCCTGAAGTCATTCGATTAGAATTTAATTTTACTTAAGGACTTCATTTCATTTAAGAGATCCTGCAGCCGTCTACTATTGCTCAAGTGGAAGGGGAGTTTACCCTAAAAACTTGACACTTCAGCTTATACTTTTGTACAGTTTTTAATACTACTTTACACATTTCCTGTATTTTCTGGTTGTATTCTAATAAAGAGACTGAGAAATAATTATATATGATCACTGTACAATTGCAAAAACAGCGAATCTAATTGTGGCATGGTGGCCTAAGACTTTTTGCACAGTACTGTATATCCTTTATTTAAAGTCCTGACTGTGCTTACATGTGTTCTGTTGAAACCGCATGCAGCTCATATATCGCTGATCTCACACAGTCAGTGCCCTTACTAGTAAACTGGTGTCCATGCAGTCACCCCATAATAATAAAGAATGACCCTTTTATTTTTTATATACATCAGCACCAGTGGAGTCATTGTACAGTTAACAGTTGAGAAGTAAGAGAATAGTTGAAGGGCCGGGGTTAGGGGTGCGTTTTTCATTATATAAGAAATAATGGACGATGGGCCGTTGAATTATTTAAAAAACTGCACATCAAAGGTGATAATGATACTTTGCGTTTACAGCAGATGAGGAAGAGGCGGCAAAAACGCACTATTCACTCGCAGTTGGACTCATGCACACTGAAAAAAATGATTCATTGAATTTAACAAATCCTTTCAAGGTAAGTGGTTGCAACCAACCCACTTAAGCTACATTTAAACAAAAGTTTTATATTTTACTTTACGTTACTAATCTTTTTGGTTTAAATGTAGCTTAAATAAATTGACTGCAACCACTTACCTTAAAAAAATTGATTAAATTCAATGAATCATTTTTTTCAGTGCACATTTTGAGTTTACTTGCTTCATTCGCGTGTGAAATTCTAGTAATTCGAGACATTCATGCGTAAATTCGCATCATGGGAGGGGCTTATATAGCTCAAATTGTGTAAACTTACCAGATTGTTTGACCTCCTCATGTCACTGCTAGAGCAAGCTCCTGATTGGTTAACACACGGTGCGAAAATCTGCCAAAGTTCAGATTTTTCAACTTCTCAATTCTCAATTTGCGCCTTCCGAGCGTTCTGCGCCGTCCGCGTCGCGCCCTTCGCGCTTACTGCTCTGCAGGATGCCTATTTGTGTCTTTGCATTGACTTAACATCTATACATATCGTGCTTGCCGCCTCTTCCGCGTCTGGTGTGAACGCATTATTACAACGTGGGTGTGCATTATTTTCAAATAATTGAAAGGAGCAAAGGCAATTATTCCGCTTATACCACCGTTACCACAGACTTTGCTCTGGTGGTTATTTTAAGACATTTAACAGATTAGGTGTGTGCATAGGGACTATTTCTCAACCAATCAGAATAAAGCATTCAACAGCCCCGTCGTATAATGTTTTTTATTTTAAATAGTGATACATTACTGTGTGATTCACAAATTCATACGAATTTGCCACCTTATAAAATACTACCAAATACCTTTAAAGGAATAGTCTACTCATTTTCAATATTAAAATATGTTATTACCTTAACTAAGAATTGTTGATACATCCCTCTATCA
Organism: Misgurnus anguillicaudatus; assembly: GCF_027580225.2. NCBI lineage: Eukaryota > Metazoa > Chordata > Actinopteri > Cypriniformes > Cobitidae > Misgurnus > Misgurnus anguillicaudatus. The sequence continues at coordinate 34,999,628 of NC_073341.2, read as the reverse complement.
TCTGTGTGCGTGCACGTAAGCGCTGGTGCGTGCTGCGACGCTTATTTAGCTTAGCCCCATTCATTCATTGGTACCATTTAGAGATAAAGTTAGAAGTGACCAAACACATCAACGTTTTTCCTATTTAAGACGAGTAGTTATACGAGCAAGTTTGGTGGTACAAAATAAAACGTAGCGCTTTTCTAAGCGGATTTAAAAGAGGAACTATATTTTATGGCGTAATAGCACTTTTGGGAGTACTTGGACTCGCCTGAAAAGTCCGCTCCCCTTCTCCCTCTCATAATGGGAGAGGGAGGGTGTTACTGCGCCGAGTCGAAGTACTCCCAAAAGTGCTATTATGCCATAAAATATAGTTCCTCTTTTAAATCCGCTTAGAAAAGCGCTACGTTTTATTTTGTACCACCAAACTTGCTCGTATAACTACTCGTCTTAAATAGGAAAAACGTTGATGTGTTTGGTCACTTCTAACTTTATCTCTAAATGGTACCATTGAATGAATGGGGCTAAGCTAAATGCTATCGAAGCGTCGCAGCGCGCTCCAGCGCTTACGTGCACGCACACAGATGATAGAGGGATGTATCAACAATTCTTAGTTAAGGTAATAACATATTTTAATATTGAAAATGAGTAGACTATTCCTTTAAGTCATTACATGCTGACAATGGTGACTGGCTGATGACACTACATGAACACGCCCTGTTTGAAGACACTATCCCTTAAACCTACACCGTTAACCATAACCATAAATCTAACTGGCTGATAGTGATGCCATTACACCACTCAAATACTTGCATATGTAGCATTTTTTTCTGCCAACCAGAGTTGCATCAATTGATTTAGCAGTGATTAGTTCAAAACCTGACAGTAGCATGAGCAGATCATTGTCACCCATTTGCTCTTCAGCTTGTAGCGGACGAGAACTAATCAGCATTTCCAAAGAGTGTTCAGATTAATTATAGAGGTTGAGTGTTGTGACAGGGTGACCTCTTTCACTGGCACCAAACCAATGGACGTACAGTTTACACCTCAGGATGCTCACATACTACAGGGTCAAAAGCAAATTCAATGCACACAGCTAGGTGTTAGTGTACACATGAACCTTTGTTGATAGGTAGTGCCAAATGTTCCCCTTTAATCCCAATTAGACTTGTGTTTTTGCGATAACATGCTATGCATAATTCTGAACCCTGGGTGTTTAAAAGACACATTTTATGACCAAGATGAAAAGTCCTTCCGCAGTAAATCGTTTTAATGTGAGCTCATGCCGTATATTTAATTTCACTTTAATCACAGTTATTGCATGTGGTGATGTGACTCTGAAGTATGAAGGTCTCCCCGGTAGGACGTTTATTATGTCACAGTATGAGCACATTGGTTAAGGCTTAGCTTCATGTTTGCATGTGAATACAGGTCATATTTCCAGGTGTCTCAGCATCGGTTTGATTTAGCAGCAGCAGAGTTGCACATGTGCAAACAGAGCTGAGCCAAATGCACAGCCATGCTCCCATAATTCTGCTGACTCCAGACCAGCTGATCCCAGCGTGAGGATCATGACTTGTAATCAAATGAGGACGAGCACACAAACACGCACACTCCCCCTCTCTTTTAAGTCTCCTTTGTGTTGGTTTAGTTGTACGGGAGTGACCTTGTGTACGTCCAAGGCATACAGTTTTGCTATCGATCTAAATGATGTTGGAACATTTTCATGATGCTGAATGCAGCTTTGAGAAAAATATTTTTTTCTTACATTTGAATCGTCACTGCAAAAAATGACTTACTTTCTAAGTATTTTTGTCTTGTCTTCAGTACTGTACAAATATCAAAAAATTCTTAAATCAAGATGTATTTTCTTGATGAACAAAATGACCTAAGAAAATAAGTCAAGTTTTTAGACAAAAAACATAACATTTAAGTGAATTTGTGCCTAAAACTAGCAAAAAAGCTGCCAATTGGGTAAGAAAAAATCTTGATCTTCACTGCAAAAAATGATTTTCAAGAAAAAAAATTCTTAGTATTTTTGTCTTGTTTTCAGTAAAAATATCTAAAAATTCTTAAATTAAGATGCTTTTTCTTGATGAGCAAAACAACCCAAGAAAATAAGTCTAGTTTTTAGATCAAAAATATCAACAAGACAAAAACACTACGATTTTTTTTCTTAAAAATCATTTTTTGCAGTAAAATGATTTTCAAGAAAAAAATTCTTAGTATTTTTGTCTTGTTTTCAGAAAAAATATCAAAAAATTCTTGAATTAAGATGCTTTTTCTTGATGAGCAAAACGACCCAAGAAAATAAGTCTAGTTTCTAGACCAAAAATATTAAATTGAAGTGATTTTGTTCATAAAACATAAAAAAAAATCTGCCAATGGGTTAAGCAAATTTTTTATTGAATTTTTCTTCAAATGTTCAAGATTTTTTTGCTTACCCCACATTGGCAGATTTTTTTGCTTGTTTTATGCACAAAAACATCTAAAATTTGATATTTTTGATCTAAAACTTATTTTCTTGGGCCGTTTTGCTCAGCAGTAGACAGCGCAAATATATACACTGCAAAAAAATGATTTTCAAGAAAAAAATTCCTAGTACCCTTGTCCTGTTCTCAGCAAAAATATCAACAAATTCTTTGATTAAGATGCTTTTTCTTGATGAGCAAAACGACCCAAGAAAACAAGTCCAGTCTAGACCAAAAATATTAAATTGAAGTGATTTTGTTCATAAAACATAAAAAAAATCTGCCAATGGGGTAAGCAAATTTTTATTTAATTTTTCTTCAAATGTTCAAGATTTTTTTGCTTACCCCATTGGCAGATTTTTTTTGCTTGTTTTATGCACAAATTCACTAAAGACTAAATAGACTTATTTTCTTGGGTCGTTTTGCTCATGAAGAAAAAGCATCTTAATTGAAGAATTTTATTTTAGATATTTTTAACTGAAAACAAGACAAAAATACTAAGATTTTTTTTCTTGAAAATCATTTTTTTTCAGTGTAACGACACACCTATAATCCCTCCCATGCTACTAAGGCTATGTCCACACGAAGCCGGTGCATTCCCTATCCGATAATTTTTTTTCCTTGCTCTAAAAAAATAATCCGTAAACACGAAACCACTGAAACCGACTGAAAGCGGTGTAGTATATATGCCGGACCAGTATGGGGCGCTGTAATTCTGCCACAGATATAGACTATACACGGAGAAGAAGACTTTGAGCATGCGCATAACCAACGTATGGTGTTGTCCATTATCGCTTGTTGGTCACCACAATTGCATAGAAGCAATAGATTTTGCTGTAATAAAGCTAGTAGGCTTTAGTAGCTTCTGTAGCACGAACACAATCACGTAGTCCGCCGTCATTGTTGTTGCCGTTACGTGTGACGCTTCCGACACGTGATGTGATGACGTTTTTGCTTCACAAAATATACGGATTGGCTGTACAGACGAAACCGCAAGGGTGTCGGTTTCAGATTTATCCACTTTAGGACCCGGTTTAAAAAAATAGCGGATTCAGTCTCCCAAAACGCCGGATCCGTGTGGATGAAACGCCAATACGATAACAATACGTATTCAGTGATACGCGTCTCCGTGTGGACAGCCCCTTAACTTGATGGAAAAGCTAACCAGGGCAAATTAAAGTGAGCTGACACGACCTGACCCGTGGGGTAGCCTACTATGCTATAAGGAAAAAAAAACAATAGAGTTCATTATGTAAGGCCTTTAAACACCACTGAAAATATATGTTGCATTTCTGTCAAGAGATCCTCCTCAACAAACAGTGCAACTTTAACACCCAATGTGTTCACCCGAGCATAAAGACTTACGACTGTGATGTCCTACAGCCTATTACAACTGCAATATTATCCGCTTTTATGTGCGTGAGAAAATGCTTCCTAATCCTTTCATTGCCGAAGGCTCATTGTCATACATCTGTGCACCCAAAACAGAAGTATTTATAGAATTAATTCTCACAATTTTTCCTCATCTCACTCGAGCTCTTTGACAACAAAATCCCACTTTACGCTTGTAACCACTGCGAACATAATCCATCCGTGCGGACCGCCATCGAGTAATTTCATTTTCTAAGCGCACGTTGGCTCAATGCCCACAACACTGAGTGATTACTCATCTTATGCTTTTTTACTTGGTGTAAGACATGTTTTTGGCCAAGACTGCATGATGTGTGGTAGGATGGATGGATTAAACCACACTGGTATGGTATACTTATAATCTCTTTGTATGTTCATTATCCAATGCAGAGCTGTTGATTGTAATGGGTAAAGCGCAGAGGTGTTTGCTCTCTTGTAGGGTCAGTGTTTAAAACATGTAAGGGGCACTATGAGCTGCAGTTAAGGATTATGGAGAGTCTGCATTATCTCCACAGGCTTAGTAACACAATTATCCCCTCTGTCCGATTGCATTTGTCTAATGTTACAAAGGTCCTCTTTAAATTATGTAAGGATAACCGCTACACAAATCTCCAAATGAATGCATTTTTTTAAGACAAACATATTACGCAAGTTGGTTGAGAGCTTCAGTTGTCACTGGCTTTAATGTAAAACACGGTGAACGTTCACCTTTAGTGTTCTGATCCAGAACTTCAAAATGAAGTACAAGAAGTTTTTCACCGTGATGCAGGCGGCCGTTGGCATTGTGCCCCTTAACAAACGGGAATTTCTTCCACCTCCACGAAGACTGTGGAAATTTCATGAGTAAGTCTGTTTGTGTTTGTGATTGTGTGTTTAGTTCCAGGAGTCACACCTCAGAGATTTGCTGGTGTGGTTATTTTTGGTCTCTGTTTATAGCATGTTTTTTTATGGTAATGAACTCAACTGGTCTCCATGGAGAAGACAAATACTGCTTCCCCATCCGAGCGATGTAATTCAGTGCATATTGTTTGCTTAATAGCAGATGGATTTCTGAATTCTGATGGGCTGCCGCATTTCATTCAGAATGAACGATGAAATTGCGGCAGTATTACACTCTTGGGCTGATAGTTTGGTTAATATTCATTGAATTTCTGGCATGAGGTTTGGAGTATTTCGTCTTACCCATAATACAAAGCCTATTTTCAGCTGTTTATTTAAACCTTTAAATGGGCTTGAATGTAAAAAAATCTCAATGTACACGGTTAGAAAAATGATCAAAATATGTACCGCAGCTGCAGTACTATTTAAAAAGGTCCTAATATACCATTAGATACATACATATATATGAAGATTTTGGTTCCAAAACGCAATAAATCCATTTTGACTAATTTCTGTAAAAATGTGTTTTCCATACCAAAAAAAAAAAAATGACAAGATGAAAACCACTATTTTCAAACTTTTGTTACAAACTTTCACCTTTAGGTTATAATAACATTAAAAATTTTAAACCATAATTTGATTTTCAAAGATTTATTATAAAACTGATTATTTTTTGTGCAAAATGCAATAAATCCATGACAATTTTTTTTTCAAAATGCTATAAATCTGTTAAATCAATGTATAAATGTGCATTCATCTTTGCCATGTTATATTAATTTAGTTTACTAGCGGTATACACTGATTAAAAAATCAGCCTGATCTGATAGTCACATAATTTTTTGCGCATTTTTCCGTGGCATTCTCACGGATCTCCGCATTTTTCCGTGGCTCTGCTACGGACTGTCTCTTTCATTGGAAAAAAATGATTCATTGAATTTAATAAATTTTTTTAAGGTAAGTGGTTGCAATCAATTTATTTAAGCTACATTTTTCTACATTTTTTTACAAATTACTTTTGTTTAAATGTAGCTTAAATAAATTGATTGCAACCACTTACCTTAAAAAATTATTAAATTCAATGAATAATTTTTTTCAGTGTTCCGTGGCATTCTCACGGATTGGTTACTCAACTTTTGTCCTATTTTCTTACCATTTCGCTTCGGTTTAGGGTTAGATTTACATGAAATAATATCCCTACCCAAACCCAACTCTAACCCCAACACCAGGCGACAATTGTTTAAAGTTTAGAAAATATAAAAGAATAAAGCAGAAAAAATAGTATAAACCAATAGTTAAAGTGACATACTAACGCAAACACCAAATCTAACCCTAAACCGAAGTGAAAATGGTTTGAAAATAGGAAAAAGCAGTTGAGTAACCAATTCGTGAGAATGCCACGGAAAAATGCGCAAAAAATTCTGTGACTATCCCACGGAACTTTGTGAGATCAGGTTAAAAAAAAACATTAATGGCATTAATCAAATACTTACTTTGTCATTCCTGCTGTCATCCTTGGGACGTAGTCACTAAACTTCAGCTGTAAAATGTTTTGGTCCTGCTCGATTTTCGTTGACTTCGATTAAAATAATGGAAAGTTTTTCATAAGATCCCCTGGGGTCAATGTGTTAGCATGACAGAAGCCTGCAGATGCTGTCGTGTGAGAACAAGCAACAGCCGGCATTTTTCCTTCCCCGAGTGCCTCTCACATAAATTATTCGATTTTGATGGCTTACGTTTCTTCACCGTCACAGAAAACCACCACAGGTTTATCAAAAGTATTATTTTGGTTTTGTTTGTTTGTTGATCACGAAGTACAAAGAAGATGAGAAAAACTATAGGACTCAGTGTATTCAAAGCGCGTCCATTGTTGTTTACAATGCGTGGAATGGTGCGCTGTGATTGTCACTGTAAAAAATTTGCTGTAATTATGCAGCTGGTTGCCAGTAACTTACTGTACAAGATAAAGACTGAAAATGTTTCATGTTCATTTAACTTTGAACAAACTGTTGCCAGTAAATAACATAAATGTAAAATATACAGTAAGTTACTGGCAGCTAGTTGCCAGTAATAACCTGTAATACTGTACTTTCTACAGATTTTTAACAGTGTGGACTGGTGTTTGTTACTGTTTGGAAAAAAAGAAGGGAGAAAAAATGACAGAATAACACAACGGATATCGGATTTTGGGTAAAATAAAGAATTGACTTTTTAATACTGACCTGATACAATAACGACGATTTTGGCTGTAATATTTTTTAAATGGCGTTTATCGCATTTGGAACCAAACTCTTCATATATACTACTAATTATTATTTTTTAATATTAAATATGGTCTGGATCACTTGTATCACATTACCCAACCCAGGCTATGATGTCGGTTAGTAGACATACCCCTTACTGCTGATTGGCTACAAGTGTGTTTTGGTACTAGGCCCGACTTCTTTTTCCAAAGTGTTTTTTAAAAACCACGCACCCCGCCTTTAAGTAAAGCTTCCTCTAAGTAAAGCTGTAACTAGAATAAATTTTGGTAAACAGCTAAATAACACAAAATGTGCCTCTTCCAATATTTATGAAGCTGACTGTATAAACATTTGGTACCATGCACCTCTGAGATACTATGTGCAAAGCTGTACTTTTTGAAAGGGTAACACACCGTTGACAACTGGGATACAAATTTGTACAAAAAGTGTGTGCATGCCTGCATGTGTGCCTGTGCATTCATGCGTGCCATGCACCAGTTTTTTTAAGGGGGCAAAGTGTGCACAAACAGACATTAAAAGAAATTTTTTAAAGCGTTCACATTTGCCTTCAACCACCACAATAAATGTGTTAACATACTTTTATGTCAAATACTTGTACAATACAATAATGACATATTAAAGTTAATTACATCTGAAGTGCCATTTATGCTTGTTTATTTTCTGTTTAATGGCGTTTAATGCCAATGCTCCTTAATTGTGACATTAATGCATTTGCACAACAACTGGATTACCTTATAAAATTATAAAAATATAAAAATAGTATACAAACAATGAAAATGACAAAACAATCACACGATTGACTGGAAAAATTGTGAAAACTTGGTATAAGCACTTGTTGTACTATTTCCCTCCTAAGACAAATAGCTTTATTGCTTCCTAAATTTTTGTAAGTCACTTTGGATAAAAGCATCTGCTTATTGCCTAAATGAATATGTTAATGACTGCAATGCTGCAAAAACAGTGTACAGAATATATTCTCTGCATGCCTGTTCTGAATCATGAGATATTTTTAGTCAAACTGACTGTTTATTTTCTTCATATCGTGTTTGGTTGAGGTTAGAATTAATGCAGCTCAGGGCTTTGCAAATGTAACGTTTGACAAGAATGTAGTGTTTGCTTTAGTCCTGTGGGTGTAAATGTCACATAGGGGTCAGCTGACCCATGCTGTATCCTGAAGGGCGGATAAAAAGCGTTCTCAGGGTGGTTCAATGCTGTCACTCATGCCCACATGACACGCATACTGTCTGCAGCATTTTTTTGAGAAATATGTGAGTGTTACTGTTCAGAACGGTATGATGTTTGGGTTTTGCCAGTGCTTTGTCATTATAATGTGTTTTGTGTTCATTCATACAGTATTGTTTTGCTTTATAGCCAAAATCTTTATGATTTCAAGGTCGCTTTGCCTCCGGTTTCTCTTTTAATGTAAATGCATATCATTTCTTGCCTGTTGTATTATTTGCCAGGAGGGAAGTTTCATTACATAGAAACATAATAGCGCACCGTACTTTAACACATTATATCGGCCAAAAGTTGAATAATTTGGCTAATAGGGAAATAAAAAAATGTTTTTGCAAACACCTTGCTAATCACTAACGTGAGTAAAAGATTGTGTACACCAAACCCTTATAAACGCGGCTGAAAGCGGCAGGCGGACGGCGACTGCAGGTGCTTGCCAGCTTTTTTCAGCTTTGCAAAAAAAAAGCTGGCAAGCTTTTTACGCTTTGGTTGCTATGAAACTTCTGCTTTGTTTATCAATCGTTGTATGATGCGGCGGTTGGTTGTTGTGATGTTTGTCCCGCCCCTCCTCCACTGTGATTGGACGGCCGAGTAAGAAGTGACATTGAAGAGCTGAATGTTCACCCAAAGTTGAAAATTTTTCAACTCTCAGCGCTGAGACCAGAAAAACCATAGAGTGCCGGCGCTCAGCACGGACAAAACCCGCTAGCTGTTGGCGTTTTTTAAAAATGCACCACTTCCATTGGAAACAATTAAAGACATATTGCGGCCGCCGGCGTAAATGTCTTTAAAAGCGGCCATTTAAAAGCGTTTAAACGTGGCTGAATACGCCAGGCTGACGCCAACTGTTGGCACTTGCCATCTTTTTTTTGGCGGAATGCTTTGGTTGCTATGATACTTCTGCTTTGTTTATCAGTCGTTGAATGATGCGCTGGTTGGTTGTTGTCATTTTTTGTCCTGTCCATTCTCCACTGTGATTAGATGGCCAAGTTAGATGTGACATTGAAGAGCTGAATGTTCACCCAAAGTTGAAAATTTTTCAACTCTCAGCGCTGAGACCGGAAAAACCATAGAGTGCCGGTGCTCAGCACGGACAAAACCCGCTAGCTGTTGCCGTTTTTTAAAATGGGCCACTTCCATTGGAAACAATTAAAGACATATGGCTGCCGCCGGCATACATGCCTTTAAAAGCATTTAAACGTGGCTAAAAACGCCATGCGGCACCAACTGTAGGCACTTGGCATCTTTTTTTAGCTGAGCGCTTTGGTTGCTATTATACTTCTGCTTTGTTTATCAGTCGTTGAACAATGCGCCAGTTGGTTGTTGTGATGTTTGTCCCGCCCCTCCTCCAGTGTGATTGGGCGGCTGAGTACAAAGTGACATTGAAAAGCTAAATGTTTCACCCAAAGTTGAAAATGTTTCAACTCTCAGCGCTGAGACCGGAAAAAACACAGAGTGCCGGCGCTCAGTGCAGGCAAACTTGCTAGCTGCTGGAGTTTTTTTTTAAATGTGCCGCTTCCTTTGGAAACAATTAAAGACATATGGCGGCCGCCGGCATAAAAGCAGCCCCTTAAAAGGACACAAGGCAAGTCTGAGTATTATTTCTCTACTAGCTCCCCCTAGTGTCTGGGAGTAAATGCTTTCTATATCTGAGACTTTACGAGACTGAAGGACACCGGGTCGGATACAGCGACCTTGCAAGTGGGGTATTCTTCCTACAGACGGTAGGGGCGGGCGAGAGAGTCTTCATTCGTCATGTAATGAGCCATTTAACCATATACAGACTTACGAAGATGATTTATTACCATAAAAATACTGCCTTGTGTCTCTTTAAAAGCATTTTAACGCGGCTAAAAACGACAGGCGGCGCCAACTGTATGCGCTTGCCAGCTTTTTTTGGCTGAGCGCTTTGGTTGCTATGATACTTCTGCTTTCTTTATCAGTCATTGAACGATGCGCTCGTTGGTTGTTGTTATATTTGACCCATCTCATCTCCACTGTGATTGGATGGCCGAGTGAGAAGTGACATTGAGGAGCTAAATGTTTCACCCAAAGTTGAACATTTTTCAACTCTCAGTGCTGAGAACGGAAAAACCGTCGAGTGCAGGCGCTGAGCGTGGACAAAACCTGCTAGCTATTTTTTTGTTTTTTAAAAATGCACTGCTTAAGTGAGTAGTGACATTACGAGCTGAGCGTTTCAAGTTGAAAAATTTGCAACTTTTAGCACTGAAAAACTTCCGAGTGCAGTGCTCAGCGCGGACCAATCCCGCGAACTGCTTGCGTTTTTGAAAAGTGCGCCACTTTTATTGGAAACAATTATAAAAATATGCCGGTCCCCCTTGTAAAGGCTTTGGTGTGCACGCTACCTAAAAGTGAGTAAGCGGCCGATCACACAAACGCATTGTAGCACAGACTTTTTTGATTGACTTCAGAAAAGAGCCGTGCGGTGCATTTTTTTTACATTCATAGGCAACCACCAAGGCAGCTGTCCTGTCAATCAAATACTGAAGCATGAGCGCTCTTGAAACTTTTAGCAAAAACTTTAAAAAAGGACGATAGCTCTGACCTTGATCAAGGGTGAGAGGTGCACAAAACACGCAGGAGACTGTGAGTGAGTGCAGTCTCCAGTTATTCCAAGCCAACTTTTTGTCACCACAACAGAAAGCGGCCGTTTAAAAGTGGCTGAAAAGTGGCTGCCCAATGTTCTACCAATTAATCTACAACAAATGATTGGGAACATGGTTGTACTTGTGTGTTTGCAAAAAGAAATGCTGTATGCATTCTATGTCCTTTATGTCACATATGCAAGCGATGCCCAACAGGAAACCCGACTGTGTTGTTGGATGCCAGCGTGTGCCGCCTTGTTTATGTGCGAGCATGCACGCCAGCTAGAATCAGAGCTGATGTATTTGTGAGCGTGTGTGAAAGTAGAGCTCCACCGGAGCTCATGCATACAGGGAGGCGGGGAGGGCCGTTGCCATTGGCTGGATGCTTCTTGGGCTGCACCTGTTGTGTGTATTGTAAGCGTACGGAGCTCACAGGTCCTGAGCTACAGAGAGGAGGCAGTTATCTCTCTCTCTCTCTCTCTCTCTCTCCTCCACTCTCTCCCCTCCTCTTTCTCTCTCTCTCTCTTTCTCTCTCTCTCTTTCACCTCCCATTCTTGCCTTACTTTCCACGCTGACAACATCCAGAGACCCAAACCTCTCCTCCATCTCTCATTTTCTGGTCTTTCCTTCATTCTGTCCATCGTTGTTCCTGAAGCTGTCACCATGCGTCTGGGAATTTCAGGCTTCATTACGGATATCCTCAGCACCTCCAGCAACATCTGCTTCTGCTGGTTGGACGGCAAGGTAGATGCTTCCTTCTGTTCTCCTAAGGAGAGCAGGAGAGGAACTTTTACTTGTTTCTTTACACTTTTTCTTACGTTTTGGTTTTGCCAGTGAAATATGATAAGATGGTGCTAAAGATGGTGCTTGTTTTTGGCAAGCGTGGGTGTTTTGGTGTTGATGTGCTGAGCTTTAAAGACTTAACTGTCACAACATGTGGCTGCCGTAAGCGAGAGAGCACTGACGGAGACTTTAAGTGAGTTAAGATCAATGACAAATAGGAGTCTCTTACCTTTTATTTGATAAAAGAATAGTTCACCAAAATGAATCATTTTGCCATTTTTTACTTGTACATGAAATATGTGTGAGAAACAAAGAGTAATAGTTTTTTGTGTTTTTGCACACAAACATATTGCAATTCAAGAGCAATTGTGGTTCATGTTTGACTTGTTATCTTCAACCAGTGCTGGTAAATGATAACTTTACCATTATGTGAGCCTTTTAATAGTTGTCACATGCACTGCAAAAAAATGATTTTCAAGAAAAAAATGTCTTAATATTTTTGTCTTGTTTTCTGTAAAAATATCTAAAATTCTTAAATTAAGATGCTTTTTCTTGATAAAAAAAACAACCCAAGAAAATAAGTCAAAAATATCAAACTTAAGTGATCTTGTGCATAAAACAAGCAAAAAAATCTGCCAATGAGGCAAGCCAATTATTCTTGAATTTTCTTGAATTTACTGTTTAAGAAAAATGTTCAAGATTTTTTGCTCACCCCATTGGCAGATTTTTTTGCTTGTTTTATGCACAAAATCACTTAAATTGGATATTTCTGGTATAAAAACTAGACTTATTTTCTTGGGTCATTTTAGATATTTTTACTGAAAACAAAACAAAAATGCTAAGAATTTTTTTCTTGAAAATCATTTTTTGCAGTGTGCTCTAAAAAAAATGCTTTTTTGTAAACAACATAAATGCTGAAAGCATAAAATTGTCAAAAATTGCAAAAGATTTGGTTTGACATCATTAATTCTCATAACTACACTATTAAAAATAAAGATGCTTATAGGTTTATAGGCATATAGGCGATGCCCAGTGGCAGCCGGTGACTACTTTTTTTCGAGGGCGCACGATGCGATGTTCATCACAACATGTAGGTAGCCCGTCATGTGTGTGGTTCGTAATTTTTAAAGGGGACAGAGAATGAAAACCCATTTTTACCTTGTCTTTGTTGAATTATGGTAGTCTACCCACATTCACAAACATACAAAAAGTGCTGAACATGCTAAACATCTCAGTCTCATAGAAATTCCTCTTTTAGAAATGTCAGCCAGAAAACAGCCCAATCTGAAAAACTGATGCTTATGACATCACAGGCATCTAACTGCCCCTCCACTTTAAAATAATTGGCTACATTTTTTGAGTAGCAGCAAAGTCAGCCAATCAGTAATGAGATTGCAAGTTAGGCCAGTAGGGGGAGCCAAATAGATGCAAAACCACTTGTTTAAAATCCCCCACCCTAATAGAGCTATCTGAGAGGCATTACAGACCCAAACAAAAAAATTTTTGTCTACATGTCACATCACAGAACAAGGATAAATACTCCGTTCAATCATTCTATGTCACCTTTAAAATATGTATTCGGCGCGTCAAAATCCACCTATGTACATCACATGTCTTGTCAAAATAAGTGCCTGCTGCAGACGCGTCTAAAGGGTTTATGATAACAAAAATGCTTGCATTTGCCAGATACTCGCATAATCTCATGCGTAATCAGAGTTTACTGTTAAGTAAGTGCCTTGCATATATTTTGTGAACTTGAGCGTCTCTTTTATCATAAACGGTTTAGACGCATGTGCAGCAGGCACTTATTTTGACAAAACACGTGATGCACATGGTTCACATGACGCAACAAACACATATCTTGAAAACATAAGCAACACACATGACACTCTGAAAACATATTTTGAATCTGCGCCCCTCGGAAGTCACGAGCCGCCACTGCCGATGCCATAGAAGAACTGTTTTTGGTTCCTCAAGGAACCATTCCTCAAAAAACCTTTTGTGAAACAGATTTAAAGGGTTCTTTATAGAACCATTTAACCAAAAAAGGTTTCTTTATGAATCACCTTTATTTTTAAAACTGTGGCTGGTGTAACATATTTATTTACATTTGTATGTATTTTTTAAGCGGACACTTTAATCCAGTTCAACTTTAAGCACACACACAATAACAGTAATGTTTGGGTGAACTATTCCTTTAGGTTTTCTGTTTGTGTGTCTGTGTTTGATTGACAGCTGGTTTGGATTATACAGGGTATTACAGGCAGTGCGGGGCGTTGGCTCAGATGTGCAAAGGATCATGGGAATCATTTACTTGGTACCTGTTTCGCAAAGCAACTGTGTCTTCTGTTTGACCTTAGTGTGATAAACAGCAAGTGTCGACAAGTGATAAATCAACACTGGCCACATAGTGATTTGCTTTTATTTGCTTTGGAGTCTTACTTACAAAATAATAGAGCATTATTAAAAATTAAATCAAGAGGAAAATTTATGTTTTCATAAGCGTTCTTAGCACTTAAAATAATTTTGGCTGTTTAAAGGGATGTCAATATTTGAATAGCAATTGTGTTGCCAGTAATTTTGTTTTTAAGCAGTGTTTGTTTCCATTAACCTCTAATACATGTCTAAGGGTTTAAGTAGAGCGATTTTCTCTTCGTTCCCAAACGCTGTGACTCGGGGTGAGTGTGAGGACATATTTCTTTCTCTAATCAGTCTGTCCTGAATGTGTTACAACATCACTGGCCCAGATTAATGGTTCCATATTGATTGATCAATTTGGACATGCAGATCTATGACCATCGGGTAGCGAGCCAGCCAAACTCATCCAACGTTGTTTATTCCCGGAGGTCCAATAGATCCTTTTGTCTCCAGAGAGCTGCCATACTGCATAACAGTGTAGGCTATCATAACAGAGATTTCATTTTTCCCAGCATTGCTCCGATGTAATATAATATATAAAGAAAGAAAGACTCAAAGTTGTTTCCCCTTTTATTTAATGGTATTAAAAAAAACATAAAGAGTTAAAATTACATTCTTGTTTGCTTCTCATAGCTTGCAAATGTTTGTAAAATGTAACCCAGTGTGTCTGTTTTTCAATCAAACTTTATAATGTAAATAACATTGAGGGAAAATATAACCTTAATTTATTTAATATTGACTAACTAAGGTTATGTCAAAGATGGAAATGGGTGATTCGCACGAAATTATGAGGTGTCATGAAACATTTTGATTAAAAAAGTAAATGCAAAGTAAGAGTATCAATATATGAAGCATACAGATACAAACATCTCTCCACGTACTAATTTGCACATGATTTCAAATGACATCATACAAACCAATTTTGTTGTTTTTTCCACATTTAAGGGGAAAATGTTCATTACCGCAACATGTCTATGACTGGATTTGGGTTCTTTGACATGAAAATATTTATAATTAAAAAATCTAAAAAATAAAAAGCTTCAGTGCACGTTATATTATAAACATTTACAGTAAAGAAACATGTGGTATTTGGTGATCATTGGTAAATGTAGAGACAATAATAAGGAATATAAATGTGTCCAAGACCATTTTTCTCATCCTCCGCAACAATTTTCAATCATTGTTTAAGCCCTCAAAGAACTAACATTTTCAAAAAAAAAAAATTGTAAGGGACTTAATGACTGGTAAGCAGTTCTTTTTTTCCTCTCCAGATAAAAGTAAAAATTTTACCGAAACATGAGTTTGTAATGCATATATTTAATGTAATATCATGTTGCGGTAATGATAATTTTTGATAATGATAATCTAAAAAATGTTAATAATTCTATAGGAAATTTTTAAAAAATAATGGTTATAGTAAGTTTAGACCTTAATCGTATATGTGCAAAAAAAATGTCTTTAAGGGCTTTTTAAAAAAATCTGATGCTGGACACCTTCTATGTCTGGATTTCATAAGAATCACCCAAATGAATGTGAAATGATGCTCCTGATCTTATAAAATAAGACTATAAGACTAACCTGAATAAGAAAACATTTCAATTTTGGGTTGTCTGCTGTAATTTGCTCGAACCTTTGGTTTTAAAGAAACAGTTCACACCAAAATGACAATTCTGCCATCATTTAAACCCATATGTGTTTCTATATATGTGAAAAAAGTTTTTTTTTATTGAGATCTATACATAATTTATACTGAATAAATAACCTTTTATCATTGATATATGGTTTCTTAGTATAGGAAAATACTCGGCCGAGACACAACTATTTGAAAATCTGAAACCTAAGGGTGCAAAAAAATCTAAAAGTCATTGGCAAAACATGTTATTTAATGATAAATAGTTTTTTGATATATTTACGGTAGGAAATTTAAAAATACCTTAATGGAGCATGATCTTTATTTAATATCCTAATGATTTTTGGCATAAAAACGATAATTTTGACCCATACAATATATTTTGGCTATTGCTACAAATATACCTTCGCTATGACTGGTTTAGTGGTCACAAATTCTTTAATACAACAAAGGAGACTAACCTTAATTCTAATTATATAACAAATAGCTCATTTTGTGTTCCTCAGATAAAAAAGTCATACAGATTAAGACATATAAATAATGCATGAATAATGCAACGCATTGAGAATGTCACCTAAGGGACTTTTATCTCCCACAGGTGTATTGACACATTAATAGAGCGCTCTTTTTTAAGCATTTGGAAAGATTGCAACTTCTGCAAAATGCAAATAAACTCAGAGGTGGTTGAGACGCCTCATCGATTGTGTCCAGTGTGACCCAGTGAAATGGATTATGGTGGCATTACTGTTGATTGGTGACATTGTTTTTTCTCCTCCTTAAGCCCTTTAAACCAAAAATAACAGCTGTGTTGTAATTCACCAGTCTCTGGCAATTGCACAAATCAGTCACAGAGATGTTGAATGAAACAGTCAAGCCACACTGTCATAAACCTCTGACATTCATCTCAAGGCTGTGGCGTATGAATTCTGGAGGACAGCAATCATGTGGCCTGGTTTTTAAGACGCTGGAGGCGTCAATATGTGTCATTATGCTTCCAAGGGCAGCATGTATTCGATATAGCTGGAAAAGAAAAGCTTGAACATATTTTCTTCTTTAAATTTTAAAGAGCACATAAATAATGGAGGTCTACGTAATGCGTCCTAAACAGAATGAAGGGCTCATTGAGGTCTTAGGCTGAGATTTTGGAGAGTCGTTGAGTGTTTTGCCCTTGAAATTAATTGCAGAAACAAGGTGACTTGTTTCTTGGATACCACTAATTATTTACGGACATCTGGGACTTGTGGATGGCAGGAATATGTATTTATTTAGTAATGCACAGTGGTGTCTTACGATATGCTCAAATTATATCAAAACATATTTTTGATGCAATGTGTCCTGCTTTTGTTTTGATGAAATTGATCCTTTAGGAAAAAGTTGTGGTCTCATTGTGAACAAGCTGGTTGTTTTTATAGTTTAATACATAATGAGATTTGCCACCGTTGTGATGTTCACACAGTGTCCTTTAACCTTTGCATATGTGAAAGGGCAAGTAAAGGTTAGCCTACTTTTGACTGCAATCAATGCTAGATTGTTTTAACTCTGTAAAATATTGATAAACTCAGCCATTGGTTTACATTAACCTAGAAATTGTCAATTTGTGACCCTGACTGTGTAATCCAGGATAAATTGCATAACCTAATGATGGGATTAGGAGCAATAAAATTTGATTTTACTCATTGATTTGACATTGACTTCAATATTTGACATGGCCTACTCAGTCAATATTAAAGATATCAAGCTTATATTTTCACAGAATGACCTTTACATTATGTAGGATGATTTTATGTATTTGATCACATGCAATTTGGGCTGAAGCAACTGGCATAAATTAATTTAAAGGTGTCATAGAATGTATAACTGCATTTACCTGGGCATAGATGAACAATAAGAGATCTGTACTACATGGTAATGACATATCGTGAGGCTCAAACACAATTGTTTTCTCCTCATGTAAACCACGTTCATGCAAAACTCCACTGGAAAACAGGCCAATCTCAACATAACAACGACTGTGATGTTACGCCCACAACATTAAAAACACATTAAATTAAGTACAATGTTGTTACATTGCTAAAAACAAAGTTGTGACTGTTGAGTTAGCGCTGTATGCTAGTTTATGCTATATGCTAGCGTTTAGGGTGAAGTTCTACTATTAACGTTACAGTTACGTTTTGCAGATCCAAATTGAAAAAACACAGGGCCCTATTTTAATGATCCAAGCGCATTGTCTAAAGGGCATGGCGCGCGGTCTAAACAGGCGTGTCCGATTCCACTTTTGCTAATTTAACGACGGGAAAAATGGTTTATGCGCCAAGCGCACGTCCTAAAAGGGTTGTTCCTATTCTCCTAATGAGTAATGGGTGTGTTTTTGGCGTAACGTGCAATAAACCAATGAGAGTCTCAGCTCTCATTCCCTTTAAAAGCCAGTTGTGCCTGGTGCCATGTCTAATCCCTATTTAGAAAGCAGAATTTGTAAACTGAAAAAAGTCATAGAAGTAAAAATAATAATATATATAATAATAATTTAATTGCTGTAAATGTATTGATATCCTACATAATCATTGTAATCTCATAAAATAATTTGCAAATATGCAAGAAAAGGTTTGTACTCTAAAAATACAAAGAAGAAATAAAGAATTTACAAACATGCGGAGAGCCGTTTCAGCACTCAAAAGAGCACCATGGGTTTTTTAAAAAGCATTACTTAAAAAATGTTCTCATCTCACCATATCCACAGGTACAGAGTCATCATATACAATAAATCCGTGGGGTAGCATTTAAAAAACATTTAAAAATAGATGAATTTGTTTAAAGCAAAGCATTTATTTACTTACCAGGCTACAGGTGAAGCAGCTCTTTACATCTTCTAACGTCTCATAATTGATCCTCATTTATGTCCAAGAGACTCAATAATAATCTTTTACATTTTTGTGCTGCTGCGCATCCATGTATGGGATAAGCAAACTGGCGTTGTCATCCCGTTTATAGGCGCATATTACTAATGCGCTCTTTAAATAACATAAAACATATTGCGCCATTGACTTTAGCCTTTAGACCAGCTTTTAGTTGGTTAATGGCGTAGTCTATTTTAGTTGCTTCAAAATAACAACGCGCCAACAATGCGCCTGAACACACCTCGTTTTCAGACCACCACGCCCATGAGCGCAAAATTGGGTGCAAATGCATTTGCTATTTAAACAACGTGCCGCTAAACGTGAAAATGATCATTGCGCCAGATTAAAACTAGCAAAAGACAATTGCATCGCGCATTGCGCCACATTGCGCCGGGTGTATGATAGAGCCCACAAACTTACCACTCAGAAACGTTCATTAATAATCTCCAAACAATTGATTATTCCTTAAATTCCCTATATATCTTCGTCTGATACAGACTCAAACATAAGGTCTGTTTGCACACACACAGAGCTACTGAAGGAGCTGCTCTGAGAAACAACCAATCAGAGCAGAGCTTAACATTATTATTCATGACCCTTTCAAATAAAGTAATAATAGACCATAAAGCCAAATCCTAGAGTTGTGAATGGACATGTAGAAACGTCTCTGGGTAATTTTTGCAATAAAGACACATATCTTCTATGTAAATATCAGAGAAAAATTTAACAACTTATTTCAATGCATTTTTTGGCAGCATTAAAGGTGCAGTGTGTAAATTCTAGCGGCATCTAGTGGTGAGGTTACGAATTGCAACAAACTTCTCAGTCCACGAATCACCCCTCGCTTTTGAAAAACATAGAGAAGCTACAGTAGCCGCCACAGGACAAACATGTCATAGTCGGAGACAACTTATTAAAAAAAGTTTGTCTGCTAAGGGCTTCTGTAGAAAGACGGCGGCACAAAATGGTGACTTCCATGTAAGGGGACCCTCGGTGTATGTGTATAAAAACGTCTCTTGTAAGTTAATAAAAACGTAACGGTTCATTATGAAAGGTCTTTATACACCCCTGATAATATAGTTATGTATATTATATTGCATTTCTATGAAGAGATCCTCCTAAAAGTTACACACTGCACCTTTAAGGCAGTGGCTGAAAATATAGAGATATTTTCTATTTACAAAGTGATAAAATCAGCATTTTCTTAGCCATATGCTATTAACAGTTAATGATCATATATAATAAAATGATCAAATTTGAAATAAGTGTATATATTCATTTACTATTTGCACATAAGTATTTTTGTAGATGAACAGGATGCAATAACAGAGTGTAAATGATTATATTTATTAAAATTATAAAATGGATGCTGCATTATTGGGAGAATAAAAATCCCTACACTGACCCCTAACAAAAATATGTTTATTCAGAATAAAAACTCTTTATTTATGCTTTATTAAATAAAGCACTTTATTTCCACTTTTCAAACTTTTTTTTTTAAAGCTTTGGGTTTGTCCATATTTACCTAAATAGTGAGGACCTGCATTTTTCTACATTCATTTTGTAGAAATTTGTTTCATTTTGTAAGACATTTATTTGGTAAAGTAGCTGACAGCGCCACACGCCACGCACGCACGCACGCACACACAAACACACACACTGATGATGATTATTATTTAATAAGTTGATTTTCACATTGATATTGTCAGTTGATCAAACTGTATCGCCTTCAGGAAGTCATTTGCGGTTTCCTGAATGATGTCACATTAATTCTCTAGGATGGACATGTGTAATGGCTCCATTATAGAGGATGTGACACAGTGTTTTATTTGATAGATTAAAGAGACATTGAAATATGTTCCTTTAAAATCACACCGCATTACCGTGTCGGCATCTTCCAACCAAGCGGCTCTGCTGCAGACAATGTTGAGTAGCTTTGACCTTTGAGCCCTGTGGACTGCAGCGTCTTTCCTCCAGCTGTTATGATACATTTCTCCCAGAAAGTAAAAAAAATCATGTTACTATTTTTAAAGGCTGCCTAGTACACAGGGCTATCACGTGATTTGTTAGAAACACAGATGAGGGTTAACTAGAGAGCGTTCTGATCTCTCTCGACCCTCTCTACTCATGGCCTCCTGTAAACCTCTGCATTCATCACGCTCAGTCTTTTAATCCTTCTAGAGCCTTCTGTCGTGGGATAGTCACAAAATTTTTTGCTCATTTTTCCGTGGCATTCTCACGGATCTCCGCATTTTTCCCTAACCCTGCTACGGACTGTCTTTTTCCATGGCATTCTCACGGATTGGTTACTCAACAGTTTTGTCCTGTTTTCTTACCATTTTCGCTTCAGTTTAGGGTTAGATTTACATGAAATGACATCCCTACCCAAACCCAACTCTAACCCCAACACCAAGCGACAATTGTTTAAAGTTTAAAATATAAAAGAATCAGAAAAAATAGTATAAACCAATAGTTAAAGTGACATACTAACGCAAACACCAAATCTAACCCTAAACCGAAGTGAAAATAGTTTGAAAAAGCAGTTGAGTAACCAATCCGTTAGAATGCCACAGAAAAAGACAGTCCGTAGCAGGGCCACGGAAAAATGTGGAGATCTGTGAGAATGCCACGGAAAAAATTAGCAAAAATTCTGTGACTATCCCACAGAACTTTGTGAGATCAGATTGTCTTTTCTATGTCCTTCATTGTACCCTCCCCTCTTCTGTGGACCCCATGTTGTTTAGGAACTGTTAGGAAAAGATGTCAGCCTTGGTTATAAGTGAGTCAAACTGATTGTTTTGTAAACCGGATCATTTCATTCATTAAAGGTCACGTTCTTCCTGATACCATTTTTTAAACCCTAGTTAGTGTGTAATGTTGCTATTAGGGGTGGCACGGTTCATGAAAAAAATCCGAACCGTTCGGTTCGCTTGTCTCGGTTCGGAGCGCGTGTGTGTCGTACGGTTCAACGGTTCATGGCATGCGCAATGTATGTAGCCTCGTGCCCTGTATGTGACCTCAGATAGCGTGATCCCCTTTCGCGAATAGCGCGAAAGAAGAGGTGACTGGTGTGGAGAGTGAGTGCTGCCGGTCATGTTACGTGTAGAAATGGCAAGAGGGAGAGAAAAAGAAGTCTGCCCGCAGTTGGAGGATGCGCCAGCGTCGTATAAGTTTGGTGTTTGGAAACATTTTTTATTTCATGTTACCTATGATGACAGCGGAAATGAAACGATAGATACAGCCACACGCGACAGCCTTTTCTCCGACCATTTATCTAATCTGAGGTAATGAACACTGTTTTACGTCTTTTCGTATTCAGCGCTATTTTTAGCTCTTCGTTGATAAAACGAAAGCGGCTGATTTCCGCGTAGTTTCATTTTGCTAGCGTGTGAAAGTTGCGCAATCTTATTTCATAAACTGCCCCTTAAAGTAATCAGGACAGAAATGGTCAAAAGTGGACAAAAGAGACGGATTTAAATATTACAGGTGTAAACGTTATGTTTCTCTCTCGTCCACATATACTCTCTGCAGTAAAAAAGCAGCCTCTCAGTGATAAATCTTAAAGCTACACTGAAGTTGGCATTTTGATAAATGCAAGTTATCTTTGTGTGCTAAAATGCACACAAAGTTCATGTAGATGCCAATACACATTCTCTTTTTTGCCAAATAAATGAAAAGCATGTTGAAATCATCAATGTCTTCCCTCTCACTGTGTCAAAATCTTGCCTGGCTTTCCTCAGGGATGTTCCCAATAATGTGCTTAGTCAAATTCAGTTTGTGCATGATTACATGATATAACTTTTTTTTAATACTGTATCCTAAATTATGGATAATTAATACATTAATAAGATAATACATTTCTGGAGTGTTAAAAAAAATAACAACAAGAACCGTACTGAACCGAGGACCGTGACCATAGAACCGTGATACGAACCGAACCGAGGGTTTTGTGAACCGTGCCACCCCTAGTTTCTATAATAGCATAAATAATACCTGTAAAATGATAAAGCTCAAAGTTCACTGCCAGGCGATATATATAT
Organism: Misgurnus anguillicaudatus; assembly: GCF_027580225.2. Classification (NCBI taxonomy): domain Eukaryota; kingdom Metazoa; phylum Chordata; class Actinopteri; order Cypriniformes; family Cobitidae; genus Misgurnus; species Misgurnus anguillicaudatus. The sequence continues at coordinate 34,977,021 of NC_073341.2, read as the reverse complement.
ATTTTTCAATAGAATTCCTCTTTAAAAGCCTACAACGAACGGTCGGTTTGGACAACAGCCCTCTATTTCCTGCTTTAATGACGTCAGCAAAACAGTTCGTTGACTAAACTCCGCCCACATGAATACGTCAGTCACCAGCTTTGGCTCAAACGGCTCTGCTAAGCTAAGCAGCTATCGAATCACAGCACACTAAACAAACTACACAATCAGAACTTGATATGTATTTCTGAAGGAGGGACTTCACATAACAAGGAAGACATCAGCCTGTTTTGAGGACAGTGAAAACAGCACTATACAGATAAGTAAATTGTGTGAAAAATACCGCGTTTTTTTACACGTGAAACATGAACACATGTTATATTGCCCACTATAAACACAATCAAAGCTTCAAAATCACAGACAGAACAGGAGCTTTAAAAAAAGTTATACGTTTGCATTCCCTGGAATCGAACCCATAATATTTAAAGCAATGCTCCACCAACTGAGCTACAGTAATCACCGTAGTATAATTTTCAACAATTCAAATATCACGTTAGGTCCAGCACAGACAGTACGGGTACAGTAGAGAGAAATTTTGCAATTCTCAGTGTGATGAAGCTCAGATTTGATACTTAAAAATCCTTCCTGTTGTCTATTTTCTATCTCTCTCTACCCTCTATGTCTCTCGCTCTCTCTCTCTCTCGTTCCTATCTTGATCACAGAAGAGGTAATTAACTGTGGACAGATGGTGGGAGGAACAAGACAACCAGGCAGCACAGACACAATGGCCATAATTACTCTTTCCTAAACCGCTGTACTGAGAACGCTGCAGGCCATCATTACATAATAACCTTATGGGTCAGATCGCAGCAGACACGAGCTCGGATGACACAACACTTTCCGCGTCTGACTGCATGCACGATGAACGATGCTTAACGTTCGTCGTCCCGCAAACGAAATAATAATTTGCGCTGGCTATTTGTGGTACTCGAGTCATCCTGCCTGTCAATCAAACTGACCTCTGTGGAAGCGCACTGTTGGGAACGTTGGCAAGTTACTGTGGAGTGACACAGGGGTCTGCCTAGATTTGGCTCCGATATTCATGACTGGCATTTGGCTGTAAACCACTGCCCTGGTGCACTGCAGTGCCTACGAAAGACGACAGGCTTTCTCAGCAGGTTATATGAGAAGGTTATACATTCAAGGACATGTTTATGCCCTTTAGGCTATGTACTGTACTGTGTTGTTTCTATAGCATGTGAGGCTATTGGACTGGGGGCGCAAATTCCAAATTTGCGTGCATATGGTACACCAGTCCTTCCAGTTCACTTAATACGGCGCATCGTTTCGTGTCGTTTTATGTATGGGTTTCTCTTTATTTTCTGTTTATTTACCATTGTTGCTTGGGTTTGGGTTTAGAACAACTTTTTGTTACATAAAATGACACCCTAACCCCAACTCCAAGCGACCATGTTTAAAAATTGCAAAAAATTTGAGAATAATATATTAAATTACATCCTAAAGCAAATCCGAAATCTAACCCCAAGCCCAAGCAACAATGATTTAAAAAACAAAAAAATTGAGTAACCAATACATTAAATGACTCTAAAAGATGTGCCATATTAAAGGTGCAGTGTGTAGTTTTTAGAAGGATCCCTTGACAGAAATGCAAAATAATCTACAAAACTAAATTATCAGGGGTGTATAAAGACCTTTTTATAATGAACCGTTATGTTTTTATTACCTTAGAATAAGATGTTTTTATTTACATACACCAAGGGTCCCCCTACGTGGATGTCGCCATTTTGTGCCGCCATGTTTCTACAGAAGCCCTTAATGGACAAAATTTGTTTACTAAGTTGTCTCAATCGATGACATGTTTTTCCGGTGGCGGCTACCGTAGCTTCTCTGTGCGTTTCAAAAGCGAGGGGTGAGCAGTGGACTGAGCCGTTGGTTGCAATTTTCAACCTCACCACTAGAAGCCGCTAAAATTTACACACTGCACCTTTAAATTAAAGGAATAGTCTACTCATTTTCAATATTAAAATATGTTATTACCTTAACAAAGAATTGTTGATGCATCCCTCTATCATCTGTGTGCGTGCACGTAAGCGCTGGAGCGCGCTGCGACGCTTCGATAGCATTTAGCTTAGACCATTTAGAGATAAAGTTAGAAGTGACCAAACACATCAACGTTTTTCCTATTTAAGACGAGTAGTTATACGAGCAAGTTTGGTGGTACAAAATAAAACATAGCACTTTTCTAAGCGGATTTAAAAGAGGAACTATATTTTATGGCGTAATAGCACTTTTGGGAGTACTTCGACTCGCCGCAGTAACACCCTCCCTCTCCCATTATGAGAGTGAGAAGGGGAGCGGACTTTTCAGGCGAGTCGAAGTACTCCCAAAAGTGCTATTACGCCATAAAATATAGTTCCTCTTTTAAATCTGCTTAGAAAAGCGCTACGTTTTATTTTGTACCACCAAACTTGCTCGTATAACTACTCGTCTTAAATAGGAAAAACGTTGATGTGTTTGGTCACTTCTAACTTCATCTCTAAATGGTACCATTGAATGAATGAGGCTAAGCTAAATGCTATCGAAGCGTCGCAGCACGCTCCAGCGCTTACGTGCACGCACACAGATGATAGAGGGATGTATCAACCATTCTTAGTTAAGGTAATAACATATTTTAATATTGAAAATGAGTAGACTATTCCTTTAACAGGAAGGACTGGCGTATCATATGCACACAAAATTGGATTTTCGCATATGTATTGCGTGCTATTAATGCACATTTCATGAGAATGGGTTGGTTATGTGTTAGTGCTTTTAGACAAAATCACACACTCTTTACTTAAGATAAGCAATCAACCTGATGCAAACCTATCTTACTTGCATAATGTTTATTTCTTGCTTTATTACAAGATGTGTTTTGTCATTGGTCATGTTCCTGGTTCGGCCAATGAAATGTTAGGTCAACCCCCACCATCTCTTTTGGATCATAATCACTTCACCATCTCGTGTCTCTATGCTTGCACTGTATTGGTGACTTATCGGGCGTACACACCAAACGCAAATTCAACGATTTGCGAGAGTAGATTACATACAAAGTCAATGCAAAGTCGCAAATAGACGTGAACTCGCACAGGGCGAATGACGTGAATTGGAAGACATGATTGCCACAAAAACGCAAAAATCGCCTCAAACGCGTCTTTGCGCAAGTTAAAAATATTAAACTCAAGCAAAATGACACAGAGTTAAATCCCGCGAGTAATCTAGCATTTTGTGTGCACGCAGCATTAGTCTTCTATGTCACGCAACAGTATTGAAGCACAAAGTCAAGTATGTTATACAAAGCTTTAAAGGATTACTCCACTTTCATTAAAAAAATGTTTTGATAATTTGCTCACCCCCATGTCATCCAAGATGTTCTTTCTAGTTCAGTCAAAAAGAAATTAAGTTTTTTTGAGAAAAACATTCTAGGATTTTTCTTCCATATAGTGAACTTACGTTAACTTGAACAGTTTACAGTTTTAATGCAGTTTCAAATTGCAGATTCAATGCAGTTTCATAGAGCTCGTAACAATCCCAAAAATGAGGTCTTACATAGCGAAACAATCGTCATTTTCGCAATTTAATTTGTACTTAAAAACCACAACTCCTCATCTTGCACTAGAAGGGGATGTGCTAGTACGACTTTACATATTACGTAATCACGTCGAAAGGTGACATGTTACATATGTAAAATGCACAAAAACATTAATTAGTATCATTTCACATACTGTACTGTACGTCGTAACGGTCCTCTATCTCCACGTTTGTAAACACTGGAGCGGTAGTTTCACATACGTCATGCATGAACTTTCAACGTGATTACGTAATACGTAAGGTCACACTGACGCATCACACGGCTAGTGCAAGATGAGAAGTTGTGGTTAAAAGTACTTATTTTTTGTTTAAAATGATGATTGCTTAGGTAGAAAAGACCCTTATGCCTCGGTTGGGATCGTTTAGAGCCTTTTGAAGCTGTATTGAAAATGTAACCTGTTGAGGTCCCATAAAGTCCACTATCTACCTTTTTCTCGAACGCGGAAGTAAGTGATGTGACGTATTTCCTTTTCGGTGCAAGACATCCGGTTCAATAGCCAGCCGGTAGAAAACAGTGAAGTGGGAGCACGCATACAACATGATTTAAACAGTTAATATTTACTACACCTGCCATATGAACCAGTATGAGGATAAAATTAAGAAGTGTCTTGATATATGAAGATATATTCAATCTTTTGTGTTGTTGATCGGAGGTGACGGATCTTCAATGCGCATATATAAAAGCACAAAGACATACCAGTATCTTTACAATAGGAAAGTCAGTCGAGTGTTTATACATGGAATTTACCAAGACTTCGTGTTTTTAACTTTTCAGGAGCTGGTTTAAAATGTCACAACTGTTCCTCTGGTGTGAGTTTTTTTAAACGGCAATTTTTAATGGACTTGTTTATGGCGACACGTTGAGCTTCACACGGTCCGACACAGTCAGCAGTATCTTTCTCATTCAACACATTGTAAGTTATTCAAACAAACCATAATAAACATATTAAACTACATGTATTGAGTATTGTTTTCATTTTATGAAAATATAATTACATCGCTTTTTACGCACTAGTTTGTAAAATTATTTGATTACTTTTTAAAGTATTTGCTTTTTCATTTAAAACATAACAAAAGTACGCGCAAACACGAACTATTATAAACATTAACTGAGCAGATTATGTCGTATATATATTTTGTACTGTAATTGCATTTTTGTAATAATATATAGTAGCAGAATAAATAAATCAGCATATTTTTATCAGCATAATATTAGTTGTTTTTAAACAATTATTGTATTTATTGTTTACTGGCAATTTCTATGAATAGTTTTACTGAATGGATTTGTAAATACAAATCATGAATGCATGTGCACCACATACACATTAAGTTCTTGTGCATGGATAAATGTGTTGTAGAGATTTACTGCGTTTGTATTAGCTATTGTGGCAACCCCTAACTGCACAAATTATGTCGGAATTCCTGGATTTCATAATAAACATTAAACAGCCATTTAAAACGGCACACTTGTGTCCTTCGCAATAGACTACCATTAGCTTAAGTGGCTCACCGGAAGTCATAAACAGGAAAGTTGAAAGATGGCGGCGCCCGCATTTACATCAAGAAACAGGTGGATATGGAGAAAAATCCTGGAATGTTTTCCTCCAAAAACATAATTTCTTCTCGACTAAACAAAGAAAGACATAAACATCTTGGATGGCATGGGGGTGAGTAAATTATCAGATTTTTTTATGAAAGTGAAATATCGCTTTAAGGGTCACTCACCAACATTATTTTTATATCATAGTGGCAGAGTGCCACGATACCATCATCACCATGCAGTTCATTGGCACGCTTATTGAATCAGGACCTTGAAGCAGATTGATCTTTCTGAGATTGTAGCCTGTTGTGTGTGTGTGTGGTTGTGTGCGTTTGCAGGCTGTTTTTCATGAGTCAGAGCAGATGAGGCTCGGGTGAAGCCCTCCGGGTCACTTGTATTGGGAAGTGTCACATCAGAGTCTGATCTCCGCTGTCAGTTTAAGATTGATGTCTGGCCGTGACATTGCCTGCTCAAAATCCCCTCTCGCACGCAGCTCTGCTGGCATCTGGGAACACCTGCCTAGGACTGTGTCAGAGACTTGTGAACATGTCTGTCTTTTGACAAACAGAAAACGTAAATAAAATCAGACAGTGACTCTTTATCGTTGTATAAAAATCTCTTTTTTTTTCTCTTACCATGACAGATTGTCTGGTGGTCTGCTTTGTCTTGTCCATTTTATTTCTTCTGTTATAGGAGACAGATTGTGTGACCGCTAGCACAGCTAAACAACCCTCTTCACCCCTCGCAGCGGGGCAGCTCTGGTCCGTATCTCCTCTCTTGCTGTCACATCCTATTATTATAAACCAGGATCTCTTTGCCACTGCGCAGCTTGTGGTAACGGTTGCCTGGGTCTCAGACCTGCTGTTTGAAGCCAGGCGTCTGAGTGCTGCGAGACCTGTTGAACCTTCTGTACCGGACCTTTGAAACCACCAGCATCTATGCACAATGAAGAAACCAGTTTTCTAGAAGTACACCAAACACACAGTTATTATCATCAGGTGCTGTTTGTCACAGGTACTGTTCATACTGTATGTGTATGAACCTTACAGTAATTGTGTGTGCATGCATGAGCGTCTGGTTTAGCTGCGGTGGTCTAGTTTCGAATGAGTGAGTGAGTGAGTGAGCATTGCTGTCTAGGAGAAGTGGATCATTTGCCACTGGATTGATGGATTGATCTCTGTGGTTTTGCTAACAAGACTCTGGACAGCAGTATTTCAGGCCAGAGCTGAGCAACTGATCCTGGAGACCACATACATCACGTCACGGTCTGTCACTGGGACTTTATGGATCATTAAGTTATACATGATTTGCTATAGGAAATTTATTTAAAATAATTATCCGTAAAGTTTGTTTCTCTTGTCAAATCCATCAAATTTATTAATTCATTTATTCATGATGTACCTCTGTTTATCTGTCTGTCTTTTTGTCTATCTATCTGTGTGTGTGTGTGTCTGTGTCTGTGTGTGTGTGTGTGTGTGTGTGTGTGTGTGTGTGTGTGTGTGTGTGTGTGTGTGTGTGTGTGTGTGTGTCTGTCTGTCTGTCTGTCTGTCTGTCTGTCTCTGTCTCTCTGTCTGTCTGTTTTTCAATCTATCTGTCAATTTCTGTCTGTCTGTCTGTCTGTCTGTCTTTCACTATATCCATAAATCTGTGTCTGTCTTTTTATATCATCTGTCTGTCTGTCTGTCTGTCTGTCTGTCTGTCTGTCTGTCTGTCTGTCTTTCAATCTATCTTTCAATCTCTGTCTGTCTGTCTGTCTGTCTACTCTATCTGTCAATCTGTGTCTGTCTCTCTATATCATCTGTCTGTTTGTCTGTTTGTCTGTCTGTCTGTCTGTCTGTCTTTATATCATCCGTCTGTTTGTCTGTCTCTATATCATCCGTCTGTCTGTCTGTCCTTCAATCTATCTTTCAATCTCTGTCTGCCTCTCTGTCTATTTTATCTGTCAATCTGTGTCTGTCTCTCTATATCATCTGTCTGTCTGTCTGTCTGTCTGTCTGTCTGTCTGTCTGTCTGTCTGTCTTTCACTCTATCCATAAATCTGTGTCTGTCTTTCAATCTATCTTTCAATCTCTGTCTGCCTGTCTGTCAACTCTATCTGTCAATCTGTCAATCTGTGTCTGTCTTTCTATATCATCTGTCTGTCCGTCTGTCTGTCTGTCTGTCTGTCTGTCTGTCTATCTGTCTTTCACTCTATCCATAAATCTGTGTCTGTCTTTCAATCTATCTTTCAATCTCTGTCTGCCTGTCTGTCAACTCTATCTGTCAATCTGTCAATCTGTGTCTGTCTTTCTATATCATCTGTCTGTCCGTCTGTCTGTCTGTCTGTCTGTCTGTCTGTCTGTCTGTCTTTCACTCTATCCATAAATCTGTGTCTGTCTTTCAATCTATCTTTCAATCTCTGTCTGCCTGTCTGTCAACTCTATCTGTCAATCTGTCAATCTGTGTCTGTCTTTCTATATCATCCGTCTGTCCGTCTGTCTGTCTGTCTGTCTGTCTGTCTGTCTGTCTGTCTGTCTTTCACTCTATCCATAAATCTGTGTCTGTCTTTCAATCTATCTTTCAATCTCTGTCTGCCTGTCTGTCTACTTTATCTGTCAATCTGTCAATCTGTGTCTGTCTTTCTATATCATCTGTCTGTCTGTCTGTCTGTCTGTCTGTCTGTCTTTCAATCTATCTTTCAATCTCTGTCTGCCTGTCTGTCTACTCTATCTGTCAATCTGTGTCTGTCTCTCTATATCATCTGTCTGTTTGTCTGTTTGTCTGTCTACTCTATCTGTCAATCTGTCAATCTGTGTCTGTCTCTCTATATCATCTGTCTGTCTGTCTGTCTGTCTGTCTGTCTGTCTGTCTGTCTTTCACTCTATCCATAAATCTGTGTCTGTCTTTCAATCTCTGTCTGCCTGTCTGTCTACTCTATCTGTCAATCTGTGTCTATCTTTCTATATCATCTGTCTGTCTGTCTGTCTGTCTGTCTGTCTGTCTGTCTTTCAATCTATCTTTCAATCTCTGTCTGCCTGTCTGTCTACTCTATCTGTCAATCTGTGTCTGTCTCTCTATATCATCTGTCTGTCTGTCTGTCTGTCTGTCTGTCTGTCTGTCTACTCTATCTGTCAATCTGTGTCTGTCTTTCTATATCATCTGTCTGTCTGTCTGTCTGTCTGACTGTCTGTCTTTCAATCTCTGTCTGCCTGTCTGTCTACTCTATCTGTCAATCTGTCAATCTGTGTCTGTCTCTCTATATCATCTGTCTGTTTGTCTGTTTGTCTGTCTGTCTGTCTTTATATCATCCTTCTGTTTGTCTGTCTCTATATCATCCGTCTGTCTGTCTGTCTGTCCTTCAATCTATCTTTCAATCTCTGTCTGCCTGTCTGTCTACTCTATCTGTCAATCTGTCAATCTGTGTCTGTCTCTCTATATCATCTGTCTGTCTGTCTGTCTGTCTGTCTTTCACTCTGTCCATAACTCTGTGTCTGTCTTTCAATCTATCTTTCAATCTCTGTCTGCCTGTCTGTCTACTCTATCTGTCAATCTGTCAATCTGTGTCTGTCTTTCTATATCATCTGTCTGTCTGTCTGTCTGTCTGTCTGTCTGTCTGTCTGTCTGTCTGTCTGTCTGTCTGTCTTTCACTCTATCCATAAATCTGTGTCTGTCTTTCAATCTATCTTTCAATCTCTGTCTGCCTGTCTGTCTACTCTATCTGTCAATCTGTCAATCTGTGTCTGTCTTTCTATATCATCTGTCTGTCTGTCTGTCTGTCTGTCTGTCTGTCTGTCTGTCTGTCTGTCTGTCTTTCACTCTATCCATAAATCTGTGTCTGTCTTTCAATCTATCTTTCAATCTCTGTCTGCCTGTCTGTCTACTCTATCTGTCAATCTGTGTCTGTCTCTCTATATCATCTGTCTGTTTGTTTGTCTGTCTGTCTGTCTGTCTGTCTGTCTTTATATCATCCGTCTGTTTGTCTGTCTCTATATCATCCGTCTGTCTGTCTGTCCTTCAATCTATCTTTCAATCTCTGTCTGCCTGTCTGTCTACTCTATCTGTCAATCTGTCAATCTATTTCTGTCTGTCTGTCTGTCTGTCTGTCTGTCTGTTTGTCTGTCTTTCACTCTATCCATAAATCTGTGTCTGTCTTTCAATCTATCTTTCAATCTCTGTCTGCCTGTCTGTCTACTCTATCTGTCAATCTGTCAATCTGTGTCTGTCTTTCTATATCATCTGTCTGTCTGTCTGTCTGTCTGTCTGTCTGTCTGTCTGTCTTTCAATCTATCTTTCAATCTATCTTTCAATCTCTGTCTGCCCGTCTGTCTACTCTATCTGTCAATCTGTCAATCTGTGTCTGTCTCTCTATATCATCTGTCTGTCTGTCTGTCTGTCTGTCTGTCTGTCTGTCTACTCTATCTGTCAATCTGTGTCTGTCTCTCTATATCATCTGTCTGTCTGTCTGTCTGTCTGTCTATCTTTCACTCTATCCATAAATCTGTGTCTGTCTTTCTATATCATCTGTCTGTCTGTCTGACTGTCTGTCTTTCAATCTATCTTTCAATCTCTGTCTGCCTGTCTGTCTACTCTATCTGTCAATCTGTCAATCTGTGTCTGTCTCTCTATATATCATCTGGCTGTCTGGCTGTATGTATGTCTGTCTGTATGTCTGTCTGTCTGTCTTTATATCATCCGTCTGTTTGTCTGTCTCTATATCATCCGTCTGCCTGCCTGTCTGTCTGTCAGTCTATCTTTCACTCTATCCATAAATCTGTGTCTGTCTCACTATATCATCTGTCTGTCTGTCTGTCTGTCTATCTTTTACTCTATCCATCAAACTGTGTCTGTCTCTCTATATCATCTGTCAGTCTATCTGTCTGTCTGTCTGTCTGTCTGTCTGTCTGTCTGTCTGTCTGTCTGTCTGTCTGTCTATCTTTCAGTCTATCTTTCAATCTCTGTCTGTCTGTGTGTCTGCCTGTCTGTCTATCTTTTACGCTATCCGTCAATCTGTGGCTGTCTCTTGTCCGTCTGTCTGTCTGTCTGTCTGCCTATCTATCTTTCACTCTATACGTCAATCTGTGTCTGTCTCTCTATATCATCTGTCTGCCTGTCTATGTCATCTATCTGTCTATCTGTTGGTCTGTTACAGTTTTTCTCAGTCTCTTTGGAGCATTTCTCAGATCAGAAATACATTTTTGAAAACATTTTGTTCAAACTCCACATTATCAAGTCAGTTGTGCACAGCATAAAAGCAAATTCTCATTGATTTGGACAAATTGCAAATGCTTAAAGGAACAGTATGTAAGAAATTTATATCAATTAATCATAAAATGGCCCTGATATGTCACTAGACATTAAGAAATAATTTTCATTTCAAATGTTTATATCACTGACAACAGTGGTCTGGCCAGGATATTGTCATTTAAAAAGTGGAGCTGCAGCCCTCAACTGATGTTTATGTTGTCATTTTGCGTATTGGCCACCAGTTGTGTGATTGCAGTACCAGTTTTAGCCACAAGTTTTGTGATTGCAATACCAGTTTTGGCCACAATCCTACATACTGTTCCTTTAATACAATCATGCAGTCGATTATGTACAATTGTCTGCTGTTTGCTACATTTTCAATTGCTTATGTCATTTTCATCAAAATACATCATGGTTTCTGTTGAATATCATCTTACACCTCAAAACATTTAGGAATTAGTTCATCGCATAAGTCACGACATACAGAATGGTTGATTATGTTCATAATATGTTTTTTCGTTTTTGTTTTTTGTAGACTTTTGTAAATGTAAACTGAACTGAACATTTTACAGAAAGAAAATTAAGGTGTAAATGTGAATTTGTCCAGTCTCATGCAATCAGTATTTCACATACATGAATGAGTAACTTCGTGCAACCATGTTCATTTACAACTGCATTTTCAAAACTGTAATCATTTAATAAATAGGATTTAGAAAGTAATTAGTAATAAGTAATTAAATACTTTTTGAAGAGAGTAATTTGCACAGTAATCTAATTGAAGATGTAATTAGTAATAGTAATTAACTAGATATTAAAGTTTGAGGACAAACTTTATGTTGGCTTGAAAAAGTGTAGCCGGAACGTTTAAAACGGTTTGACAGAAGTTTAGTTTAGTAGGCTATCCGGCTGTTAGTATGTTTAAGTATGATGTTAGCATGATTAGCATGAAGCTAGCATGATTAGCATGAAGCTAGCATGATGCTAGCATGATTAGCACAAAGCTAGCATGATGTTAGCATGATTAGCATGATGTTAGCATGATTAGCACAAAGCTAGCATGAAGCTAACATGATTAGCATGAAGCTAACATTTATTCTGTTGCTAGGGTACTAAGTTTGGTTGCTAGGGAGAAAATTGGCATCCCATAATGATTAACCTTCAAGCCACAAGTAAAACGGTCCAACCCCCGTGTCTCTAAGATGTTCTGAAGCGGAGATATAAGGCTTTGTTTATTCCGTTGCTAGGGTACTAAGTTTGGTTGCTAAGGAGAAAATTGGTATCCCATAATGATCACCCTTCAAGCCACAAGAAAAACGGTCCCACCCCCGTGTCTCTAAGATGTTCTGAAGCGAAGATATAAGGCTTTGTTTATTCTGTTGCTAGGGTACTAAGTTTGGTTGCTAGGGAGAAAATTGGCATCCCATAATGATCACCCTTCAAGCCACAAGTAAAACGGTCCAACCCTCGTGTCTCTATGATGTTCTGAAGCAGAGATATAAGGCTTTGTTTATTCCGTTGCTAGGGTACTAAGTTTGGTTGCTAGGGAGAAAATTGGCATCCCATAATGATCACCCTTCAAGCCACAAGTAAAACGGTCCAACCCCCGTGTCTCTAAGATGTTCTGAAGCGGAGATATAAGGCTTTGTTTATTCCGTTGCTAGGGTACTAAGTTTGGTTGCTAGGGAGAAAATTGGCATCCCATAATGATCACCCTTCAAGCCACAAGTAAAACGGTCCAACCCCCGTGTCTCTATGATGTTCTGATGCGGAGATATAAGGCTTTGTTTATTCCGTTGCTAGGGTACTAAGTTTGGTTGCTAGGGAGAAAATTGGCATCCCATAATGATCACACTTCAAGTCAAAAGTAAAACGGTCCAACCCCCGTGTCTCTATGATGTTCTGAAGCGGAGATATAAGGCTTTGTTTATTCCGTTGCTAGGGTACTAAGTTTGGTTGCTAGGGAGAAAATTGGCATCCCATAATGATCACCCTTCAAGCCACAAGTAAAACGGTCCAACCCCCGTGTCTCTAAGATGTTCTGAAGCGGAGATATAAGGCTTTGTTTATTCCGTTGCTAGGGTACTAAGTTTGGTTGCTAGGGAGAAAATTGGCATCCCATAATGATCACCCTTCAAGCCACAAGTAAAACGGTCCAACCCCCGTGTCTCTATGATGTTCTGAAGCGGAGATATAAGGCTTTGTTTATTCCGTTGCTAGGGTACTAAGTTTGGTTGCTAGGGAGAAAATGTGCATCCCATAATGATCACCCTTCAAGCCACAAGTCAAACGGTCCAACCCCCGTGTCTCTACGATGTTCGGATGCCGAGATATAACTGTTTGAATTTTATGTTGCTAGGGTGCTAAAAAGTGGTTGCTAGGGGCGTGGCTTAATAACTCTGTAAGAATCCTGAGAGACTGATTGGATGCCTGAGTAAAATGAGCCCACCCCCATGTCTCTATGACAGTGTGATGCAAAGATATCCATCTGGGCATTTTATAATGGCAGTCTATGGGAGATGTTGCTAGGGTGCCCAAAATGGTTGCTAGGGGCGTGGCTTAATAGCTTTGGAGAGATCCTGAAAGACTGATTGGATGCCTGAGTAAAATGAGCCCACCCCCATGTCTCTACGACACTCTAGAATGAAGATATTCCTTCTGGGATGTTTTTATTTCCCTTATATGGGCGTGTTTCCTGCCCCATTATAAGTCAATGGGGAAATTTGGGGGCCTCTTACACCCCAGGGGTACAGCTTACACCCCTATGTGATGCATGTTCTTACAGAGCCTGCCAGCCTCTTCAACTGTGATAAGCTACAAGTTTCTACAAATTTTTCGTTCGCAGCTATGACCCGTCAAAGTTGGTCGTAATGTTAAGTCAATGGAAATTTTGGGGTGTTTGAGCCCCCCGTTTAGGAATTCGGTAGGTCCCATCAGTTAGAAAAGTCATAGCATAAATCTACGTACCAGTCTTAAAAGTTTTGTAAAGTTTTGTGGGTGTAGCTTGAAAGCTCTAGGAGGAGTTACAGTCAGAAAAAGTGGGGATCAGAAGAAGAATAATAACTAGATACTAGATAGGTACATTTCCTGAAGAAAATGTGAAGTGGTGCTTGCCGTGGCAAAATTCTGGGGGCAATGTATGATTATACTCCGAGCCAAAAGTAAAACAATCCAACCCCTGTGTCTCTACGATGTTCTGATGTGGAGATATAAGGCTTTGTTTATTCGGTTGCTAGGGTATTGTATTTGGTTGCTAGGGAGAAAATTGGCATCCACTTGTGATTACAATCCGAGTCACGAGTCAAACGGTCCAACCCCCGTGTCTCTACGATGTTCTGATGTGGAGATATAAGGCTTTGTTTATTGAAGGTAGCATGATTAGCATGAAGCTAGCATGATGTTAGCATAATTAACGTGAAGGTAGTATGATGTTAACATGATTAACAGGAAGTTAGCATGATTAGCATGAAGGTAGCATAAAGCTAACATCATTAGCATGAAGCTAGCACAAAGCTAACATAATTAGCATGAAGCTAACATGATGCTAATATGATTATCATGAAGCTAGCATGATGTTAGCATGATTAGCATGATGTTAGCATGATTAGCATGAAGCTAGCATGAAGTAAGCATGATTAGCCTGAAGCTAGCATGAAGCTAGCATGATTAACATGAAGTTATCATGATGTTAGCATGATTAGCATGAAGCTACCATGATTAGCATGAAGCTAGCATGATGTTAGCATGATTAGCATGAAGCTAGCATGAAGCTAACATGATTAGCATGAAGCTAGCATGAAGCTAACATGATTAGCATGAAGTAAGCATGAAGGTAGCATGATTAGCATGATGTTAGGATGAAGCTAGCATGATGTTACCATGATTAGCATGAAGCTACCCTGATTAGCATGAAGCTAGCATGATGTTAGCATGATTAGCATGAAGCTAGCATGAAGCTAACATGATTAGCATGAAGCTAGCATGATTAGCATGATGTTAGCATGAAGTTAGCATGAAGCTAGCATGATTTGCATGAATTATGCATGATGTTAGCATAATTAGCATGATGCTAACATGATTAGAATGAAGCTAGCATGATGTTAGCATGATGTTCGCATGATTAACATGATGTTAGCATGATTAGCACAAACTTAGCATGAAGCTAACATGATTAGCATGACGTTAGCATGAAGCTAGCATGATTAGCATGAAGCTAGCATGATGTTAGCATGATTAGCATGATAATAGCATGATTAGCATGAAGTTAGCATTAAGCTAGCATGATTAGCATGATGTTAGCATGATTAGCATGATGCTAGAATGATTAGCATGAAGTTAGCATGATGTTAGCATGATTAGCATGAAGTTAGCATGATGTTAGAATGACTAGCATAAAGATAACACGATGTTAGCATGATTAGCATGAAGCTAGCATGATGTTAGCATGATTAGCAAGAAGTTAACATGAAGTTAGCATGAAGATAGCATGAAGCTAGCATGATTTAACGTGAAGTTAGCAAGATTTATTATGAAATTAGCATTAAGCTAGCATGAAACTAGCATGAAGCTAGTATGACTTAGCATTAAGCTAGCATGAAGCTAACATGACCCAAAGACCCAACCCCCATGTCTCTATGATGTTCGGATCCAGAGATATAAGGCTTTGTTTATTATGTTGCTAGGGTGCTCATATTTGGTTGTTAGGGGCGTGGCTTGGGAGTGGCCAATAATGTGGCCAGTTATTACACTCTGAGTCACAAGTAAAATGGTCCAACCCCCGTGTCTCTACGATGTTCTCATGCGGAGATATAAGGCTTTGTTTATTGGGTTGCTAGGGTGCTCATATTTGGTTGCTAGGGGCGTGGCTTGGGAGTGGCCAATGATGTGGCCAGTGATTACACTCCGAGTCACAAGTAAAACGGTCCAACCCCCGTGTCTCTACGATGTTCTGATGCCGAGATATAACTGTTTCAATGTTATGTTGCTAGGGTGCTCAAAAGTGGTTGCTAGGGGCGTGGCTTAATACCTCAATAAGGATCCTGAGAGACTGATTGGATGTCTGGGTAAAATGAGCCCACCCCCAAGTCTCTATGACACTGTGCTGCAAAGATATCCATCCTGGCATTTTATAATGGCAGTCTATGGGAGATGTTGCTAGGGTGCCCAAAATTGTTGCTAGGGGCGTGGCTTAATAACTCTGGGAGGATCCTGAGAGACTGATTGGATGCCCAAGTAAAATGAGCCCACCCACGTATCTCTACGACACTGTAAAGCAAAGATATCCCATCTGGAACGGTTTTATTCCCTTATATGGGCGTGTTTCCTGGCCCATTATAAGTCAATGGGGCACTTTTGGGCACCTCTTACACCCCAGGGGTACAACTTACACCCCATTGTGATCCATGTTCTTACAGAGCCTACCACCCTCTTCAAATGTTGTAACCCACATGTTTCTACAAAATCCTCGAGCGGAGCTATGACCCGTCAAAGTTGGGCGCAATGTTAAGTCAATGGGATTTTTCGGGTGGTTTTTCGCCCCCCTTTCGGAAATCCTGCACCCGATCGCTTATAAAAGTCATAGCACACCTCTCCTCAATAAGCCGGTCGATTTGAGCCCTATTTCATGGGACTACGGCAAAGCGTGCGGGACGAGTTACGCGCCGAAATTTTGTCCAGAATATAAGAAAAATAATAATAATATCCCTGAGCAATAGTAATAGTGATGCCTTGCATAAATGCAAGCACCACTAATAAGTATGACGAATAGTAATAGTGATGCCTTGCATAAATGCAAGCACCACTAATAACTAGATAGGTACATTTCCTGAAGAAAATGTGAGTGGTGCTTGCCGTGGCAAAATTCTGAGGACCATATAT
The DNA here is from genome assembly GCF_027580225.2 of Misgurnus anguillicaudatus. Lineage (NCBI taxonomy): Eukaryota > Metazoa > Chordata > Actinopteri > Cypriniformes > Cobitidae > Misgurnus > Misgurnus anguillicaudatus. Next base: position 34,960,754 of record NC_073341.2, on the reverse strand, counting down.
GTTTATACTCCAAGCCAAAAGTAAAACGATCCAACTCCCGTGTCTCTACGATGTTCTGATGCGGAGATATAAGGCTGTGTTTATCCGGTTGCTAGGGTACTGTATTTGGTTGCTAGGGAAAAAATTGGCATCCACTAGTGATTACACTGAGTCACGAGTCAAACAGTCCAACCCCTGTATCTCTACGATGTTCTGATGCGGAGATATAAGGCTTTGTTTACTCTGTTGCTAGGGTACTGTATTTGGTTGCTAGGGAAAAAAATGGCATCCCATAATGATTACACTCCGAGTCACGAGTCAAACGGTCCAACCCCCGTGTCTCTACGATGTTCTGAGGCGGAGATTTAAGGCTTTGTTTACTCTGTTGCTAGGGTACTGTATTTGGTTGCTAGGGAAAAAAATGGCATCCCATAGTGATTACACACCGAGTCACAAGTCAAACGGTCCAACCCCCGTGTCTCTACGATGTTCTGATGCGGAGATATAAGGCTTTGTTTATTCTGTTGCTAGGGTACTGTATTTGGTTGCTATGGAAAAAATGGCATCCACTAGTGATTACAATCTGAGTCAAGAGTCAAACGGTCCAACCCCCGTGTCTCTACGATGTTCTGATGCGGAGATATAAGGCTTTGTTTACTCTGTTGCTAGGGTACTGTATTTGGTTGATATGGAAAAAAAATGGCATCCCATAGTGATTACACTCTGAGTCACGAGTCAAACGGTCCAACCCCCGTGTCTCTACGATGTTCTGATGCGGAGATATAAGGCTTTGTTTACTCTGTTGCTAGGGTACTGTATTTGGTTGCTAGGGAAAAAATTGGCATCCCATAATGATTACACCCCGAGTCACGAGTCAAACGGTCCAACCCCCGTGTCTCTACGATGTTCTGAGGCGGAGATATAAGGCTTTGTTTACTCTGTTGCTAGGGTACTGTATTTGGTTGCTAGGGAAAAAATTGGCATCCCATAATGATTACACTCTGAGTCACGAGTCAAACGGTCCAACCCCCGTGTCTCTACGATGTTCGGATGTTGAGATATAACTGTTTGAATTTTATGTTGCTAGGGTGCTCAAAAGTGGTTGCTAGGGGCGTGGCTTAATACCTATGTAAGGATCCTGAGGGACTGATTGGATGCCTGAGTAAAATGAGCCCACCCCCATGTCTCTATGACACTGTGGTGCAAAGATGTCCATCTGGGCATTTTATAATGGCAGTCTATGGGAGATGTTGCTAGGGTGCCCAAAATTGTTGCTAGGGGCGTGGCTTAATAGCTCTGGGATGATCCTGAGAGACTGATTTGATGCCCGAGTGAAATGAGCCCACCCACTTATCTCTACGACACTGTAAAGCAAAGATATCCCATCTGGAACTGTTTTATTCCCTTATATGGGCATGTTTCCTGCCCCATTATAAGTCAATGGGAATTTTCGGGTGCCTCTTACACCCCAGGGGTACAACTTACACCCCATTGTGATCCATGTTGTTAGAGAGCCTACCACCCTCTTCAAATGTTGTAACCCACATGTTTCTATAAAATCCTCGAGCGGAGCTATGACTCGTCAAAGTTGGGCGCAATGTTAAGTCAATGGGATTTTTCGGGTGGTTTTTCGCCCCCCTTTCGGAAATCCTGCACCCGATCCCTTATAAAAGTCATAGCAGACGTGTCCTCAATAAGCCGGTCATTTTGAGCCCTGTTTCATTGGTCTACGACAAACCGTGTGGGACGAGTTACGCGCCGAAAAAGTGTCCAGATATAAGAATAATAAATAAATTATAATAAGTATGAGCAATAGTAATAGTGATGCTTTGCATAAATGCAAGCACCACTAATTAAAGTTTGAGGACAAACTTTATGTTGGCTTGACAAAGCCTGGTCTGAACGTTTAAAACAGTTTGACAGAAGTTTGGTTTAGTAGGCTATCTTGTTGTTAGTATGCTTCAGTATGAAGCTTTTTAAAATAAAGCTAACATAATTTAGCATTAAGCTAGCATGATTTAGCATGAAGCTAACATGATTTAGCATAAAGTCAGCATAAAGCTAACATGTTTAAACATCCAACCCCCATGTCTCTATGATGTTCTGATGCGAAGATATAAGACTTTGTTTATTCCGTTGCTAGGGTACTAAGTTTGGTTGCTAGGCAGAAAATTGGCATCCCATAATGATTTCACTTCAAGTCACAAATAAAACAGTCCAGCCCCCGTGTCTCTATGATGCTCTGATGCAAAGATATAAGGCTTTGTTTATTCTGTTGCTAGGGTACTAAGTTTGGTTGCTAGGCAGAAAACTGGCATCCCATAATGATTTTACTTCAAGTCATAAGTAAAACGGTCCAACCCCCATGTCTCTACGATGTTCTGATACGGAGATATAAGGCTTTGTTTATTCCGTTGCTAGGGTACTAAGTTTGGTTGCTAGGCAGAAAATTGGCATCCCATAATGATTACACCTCAAGCCACAAGTAAAACGGTCCAACCCCCGTGTCTCTACGATGTTCTGATGCGGAGATATAAGGCTTTGTTTGTTCCGTTGCTAGGGTATTAAGTTTGGTTGCTAGGGAGAAAATTGGCATCCCATAATGATCACACTTCAAGCCACAAGTAAAACTGTCCAACCCCCGTGTCTCTATGATGTTCTGAAGAGGAGATATAAGGCTTTGTTTATTCCGTTGCTAGGGTACTAAGTTTGGTTGCTAGGGAGAAAATTGGCATCCCATAATGATCATACTTCAAGCCACAAGTAAAATGGTCCAACCCCTGTGTCTCTATGATGTTCTGAAGCGGAGATATAAGGCTTTGTTTATTCCGTTGCTAGGGTACTAAGTTTGGTTGCTAGGGAGAAAATTGGCATCCCATAATGATCACACTTCAAGCCACAAGTAAAACGGTCCAACCCCCGTGTCTCTATGATGTTCTGAAGCGGAGATATAAGGCTTTGTTTATTCCGTTGCTAGTGTACTAAGTTTGGTTGCTAGGGAGAAAATTGGCATCCCATAATGATCAACCTTCAAGCCACAAGTAAAACGGTCCAACCCCCATGTCTCTATGATGTTCTGAAGCGGAGATATAAGGCTTTGTTTATTCCGTTGCTAGGGTACTACGTTTGGTTGCTAGGGAGAAAATTGGCATCCCATAATTATCAACCTTCAAGCCACGAGTAAAACGGTCCAACCCACGTGTCTCTATGATGTTCTGAAGCGGAGATATAAGTCTTTGTTTATTCCGTTGCTAGGGTACTAAGTTTGGTTGCTAGGGAGAAAATTGGCATCCCATAATGATCAATCTTCAAGCCACAAGTAAAACGGTCCAACCCCCGTGTCTCTATGATGTTCTGAAGCGGAGATATAAGGCTTTGTTTGTTCTGTTGCTAGGGTGCTCATATTTGGTTGCTAGGGGCGTGGCTTAATAACTCTGTAAGAATCCTGAGAGTCTGATTGGATGCCTAAATAAAATGATCCCACCCCCATGTCTCTATGACAGTGTGATGCAAAGATATCCATCTGGGCATTTTATAATGGCAGTCTATGGGAGATGTTGCTAGGGTACCCAAAATGGTTGCTAGGGGCGTGGCTTAATAGCTTTGGAGAGATCCTGAAAGACTGATTGGATGCCTGAGTAAAATGAGCCCACCCCCATGTCTCTACGACACTCTAGAATGAAGATATTTCTTCTGGGATGTTTTTATTTCCCTTATATGGGCGTGTTTCCTGCCCCATTATAAGTCAATGGGGAAATTTGGGGGCCTCTTACACCCCAGGGGTACAGCTTACACCCCTATGTGATGCATGTTCTTACAGAGCCTGCCAGCCTCTTCAACTGTGATAACCCACAAGTTTCTACAAATTTTTCGTTCGCAGCTATGACCCGTCAAAGTTGGTCGTAATGTTAAGTCAATGGAAATTTTGGGGTGTTTTAGCGCCCCGTTTAGGAATTCGGTAGGTCCCATCAGTTAGAAAAGTCATAGCATAAATCTACGTACCAGTCTTAAAAGTTTTGTAAAGTTTTGTGGGTGTAGCTTGAAAGCTCTAGGAGGAGTTACAGTCAGAAAAAGTGGGGATCAGAAGAAGAATAATAACTAGATAGGTACATTTCCTGAAGAAAATGTGAGTGGTGCTTGCCGTGGCAAAATTCTGGGGAACATATATGATTATACTCCAAGCCAAAAGTAAAACGATCCAACTCCCGTGTCTCTACGATGTTCTGATGCGGAGATATAAGGCTTTGTTTACTCTGTTGCTAGGGTACTGTATTTGGTTGCTAGGGAAAAAATGGCATACACTAGTGATTACCCTCCGAGTCACGAGTCAAACGGTCCAACCCCCGTGTCTCTACGATGTTCTGATGCGGAGATATAAGGCTTTGTTTACTCTGGTGCTCGGGTACGGGATTTGGTTGCTCGGGAAAAAAACGGCATCCACTAGTGATTACCCTCCGAGTCACGAGTCAAACGGTCCAACCCCCGTGTCTCTACGATGTTCTGATGTGGAGATATAAGGCTTTGTTTACTCTGTTGCTAGGGTACTGTATTTGGTTGCTAGGGAAAAAATTGCCATCCACTAGTGATTACAGGCCGAGTCACGAGTAAAACGGTCCAACCCCCGTGTCTCTACGATGTTCTGATGCGGAGATATAAGGCTTAGTTTACTCTGTTGCTAGGGTACTGTATTTGGTTGCTAGGGAAAAAATTGCCATCCACTAGTGATTACAGGCCGAGTCACGAGTAAAAAGGTCCAACTCCCGTGTCTCTACGATGTTCTGATGCGGAGATATAAGGCTTTGTTTACTCTGTTGCTAGGGTACTGTATTTGGTTGCTAGGGAAAAAATTGCCATCCACTAGTGATTACACTCTGAATCATGAGTCAAACGGCCCAACCCCCGTGTCTCTACGATGTTCTGATGCGGAGATATAAGGCTTTGTTTACTCTGTTGCTAGGGTACTGTATTTGGTTGCTAGGGAACAAAATGGCATCCCATAATGATTACACTCCGAGTCACGAGTCAAACGGTCCAACCCACGTGTCTCTACGATGTTCTGATGCGGAGATATAATGCTTTGTTTACTCTGTTGCTAGGGTACTGTATTTGGTTGCTAGGGAAAAAATTGGCATCCCATAATGATTACACTCTGAGTCACGAGTCAAACGGTCCAACCCCCGTGTCTCTACGATGTTCGGATGTCGAGATATAACTGTTTGAATTTTATGTTGCTAGGGTGCTCAAAAGTGGTTGCTAGGGGCGTGGCTTAATAGCTCTGATACTATCCTGATAGACTGATTGGATGTCTGAATAAAATGAGCCCACCCCCTTGTCTCTACGACATTGTAAAGCGAAGATATCCCATCTGGAACATTTTTACTTCCTTATATGGGCATGTTTCCTGCCCCATTATAAGTCAATGGGGCACTTTTGGGTGCCTCTTACACCCCAGGGGTACAACTTACACCCCAATGTAATGTATGTTCTTACAGAGCCTACCACCCTCTTCAAATAATGTAACCCACATGTTTCTACAAAATCCCCGAGCGGAGCTATGACCCGTCAAAGTTTGGCGCAATGTTAAGTCAATGGGATTTTTCGGGTGGTTTTTCGCCCCCCTTTCGAAAATCCTGCACCCGATCCCTTATAAAAGTCATAGCCACCATCTCCTCAATAATGCGGTCAATTTGAGCCCTCTTTCATGGGACTACGGCAAACCGTGCGGGACGAGTTACGCGCCGAAAAAGTGTGCAGACATAAGAATAATAATAACTAGATAGGTACATTTCCTGAAGAAAATGTGAGTGGTGCTTGCCGTGGCAAAATTCTGATTATATATGATTATACTCCAAGCCAAAAGTTAAACGATCCAACTCCCGTGTCTCTACGATGTTCTGATGCGGAGATATAAGGCTTTGTTTATTTGGTTGCTAGGGTACTGTATTTGGTTGCTAGGGAAAAAATTGGCATCCCACAATGATTACACCCCGAGTCACGAGTCAAATGGTCCAACCCCCGTGTCTCTACGATGTTCTGATGCGGAGATATAAGGCTTTGTTTACTCTGTTGCTAGGGTACTGTATTTGGTTGCTAGGGAAAAAATTGGCATCCCATAGTGATTACACTCTGAGTCACGAGTCAAACGGTCCAACCCCCAAGTCTCTACGATGTTCTGATGCGGAGATATAAGGCTTTGTTTACTCTGTTGCTAGGGTACTGTATTTGGTTGCTAGGGAAAAAATTGGTATCCCATAATGATTACACTCCGAGTCACGAGTTAAACGGTCCAACCCCCGTGTCTCTACGATGTTCTGATGCTGAGATATAAGGCTTTGTTTACTCCGTTGCTAGGGTACTGTATTTGGTTGCTAGGGAAAAATTGGCATCCCATAATGATTACACTCCGAGTCACTAGTCAAACGGTCCAACCCCCGTGTCTCTACGATGTTCTGATGCGGAGATATAAGGCTTTGTTTACTCTGTTGCTAGGGTACTGTATTTGGTTGCTAGGGAAAAAATTGGCATCCCATAGTGATTACACTCTGAGTCACGAGTCAAATGGTCCAACCCCCGTGTCTCTACGATGTTCTGATGCTGAGATATAACTGTTTGAATTTTATGTTGCTAGGGTGCTCAAAAGTGGTTGCTAGGGGCGTGGCTTAATACCTATGTAAGGATCCTGAGAAACTGATTGGATGCCTGAGTAAAATGAGCCCACCCCCATGTCTCTATGACACTCTGGTGCAAAGATATCCATCTGGGCATTTTATAATGGCAGTCTATGGGAGATGTTGCTAGGGTGCCCAAAATTGTTGCTAGGGGCGTGGCTTAATAGCTCGGAGATGATCCTGAAAGATTGATTGGATGCCCGAGTGAAATGAGCCCACCCACTTGTCTCTAGGACATTGTACAGCAAAGATATCCCAGCTGGAACTTTTTTATTTCCTTATATGGGCATGTTTCCTGCCCCATTATAAGTCAATGGGGCACTTTTGGGTGCCTCTTACACCCCAGGGGTACAACTTACACCCCAATGTAATGTATGTTCTTACAGAGCCTACCACCCTCTTCAAATAATGTAACCCACATGTTTCTACAAAATCCCCGAGCGGAGCTATGACCCGTCAAAGTTTGGCGCAATGTTAAGTCAATGGGATTTTTCGGGTGGTTTTTCGCCCCCCTTTCGGAAATCCTGCACCCGATCCCTTATAAAAGTCATAGCCACCATCTCCTCAATAATGCGGTCAATTTGAGCCCTCTTTCATGGGACTACGGCAAACCGTGCGGGACGAGTTACGCGCCGAAAAAGTGTGCAGACATAAGAATAATAATAATAATATCCCTGAGCAATAATAATAGTGATGCCTTGCATAAATGCAAGCACCACTAATAATATCCCTGAGCAATAGTAATAGTGATGCCTTGCATAAATGCAAGCACCACTAATAAGATTAAGATGAATAACAGTATGTTGGCTTTTTCAAGCCAACATAATAAGATTAAGATGAATAACAGTATGTTGGCTTTTTCAAGCCAACATAATTACTTTTTTGGGTAACTTACCCAACACTGTCAGCCAGCCTGTCTAATTTCTGTTTATACACATGCAATATGTTTAAAAGTTTGTTGGCCAATTAAATACCTTGTACACTTTTGCTGTTTTATGAACTGTCTTGATAATTCCCAGAAACAAACTTGCTCACTGAAGCCAGAGTCTCCCCATATATATAAATATTTCACAAATGTATGCATATCAAGACAGTCAGAATTGCTATAACAGCGTCTTACCCAATAAGACGCTAAATACATGTAAGTAAACTGAAGGTTGCAATCCTCCAGATTAGCCTTTAGTACAGCATGTGTCCTAATCTTCATGTTTTATTATAGGGACCAGTACACAAGTTACTCCAGAGAGAACAATTACTGGATCAGCGACTCGAAATACATGTACCTCACAGGATTACGCTGTGCCTCTACGCACAGTTTTACACAGCCGTGGCAGGTATTTCATATTTCAATTTCTTTTATGTCCTCACATTGCAGTTTATTTTTACCTTATACTCATATTTACCTAATGTGTTTACCATATTGTCATATTTCTTTCATTGTTATTCACTTGAGTATGTTTTAGTTTGTTTTGTCGTAATGCACAAGGTGTTAAAATGAAGCGTTATATAGCCAATAAAATCTATTGTAATAGATTGATCTATTGAGCTATTGTAATAGCATTCTATAGCCAGCATTATAAAGTAAACTTGGTGTGGTGAACTTCCATGCTTTTGGCTTAAGGGGGTCTAAGCATTAAACACAGTCATGTCCTTCATGTGACCTCTCATTCAATCTTTATTCAGAGACTGGAGCCAGAAAGGGTTTGAGGATTTAATACATCTGGCAAATTGACTTAGAGAGTGTAGCCTGAAATAAAAGCATAAAATGTAATATAATTAATTTATATGTCCGGACACGGCTATGTTTGCTTTGTACAGGTGCCACATCATTTCACAGCTTTTCAGATATTAGCAGTTCTCATTACTCAAAGACTAAAAAGGCACAAAATGTACTTAGCCTCTTTTAATTCAAGTTCAGGTTGGTGCATAGTATGATACGGTATAAGTATTTTTTTATTTACACACCTTTTAGTGTAAAAGATGCTGTAGGCGTCTTCTGCCGTAACTTTTGCTTTCAGATACTAAAGCGGACATACGGTAGTCACGACTTAGATATTACATATCTGCCTGAACACAATAGTTATGTTGGCCCTTTAATTCAACTGCAGAATTTAGACTTTTTACTGAAGCTGGCATTTGGAAACCCAGTGATCTATAGCTCTGATGTATGCACTGACCCAGAGGGAGAGACAAAAGGGAGACGGTCAAGGTTACCCCAGCCATCCATTGCTTCCTGTCAAGCCACGAAAAGTGCATCTTGTACTCTTGCAGTGTATAAACTAATCTAAAATGTCATTATAGGCCAGTGTACAGGACTCTGAGCAATGTCAATTTCAGAGAGATTCTTACAATCCTTTACAATAAAATGAAAACCCAGCTAAAGTCAATTTTTGTGTTTTTTTTTTACTAGTGCTGGGCAAAGATTAACCACGATTAATCGCATACAAAATAAAAGTGATTTTTGGCATAATATACGAGTTTGTGTTGCAACGTGCTGTGTGTAATTATTATGTATATTTAACCACACACACATACATATATTTATTTCAGAATTTTTATATATATATATACATATATATATATATATATATATATATATATATATATATATATATATATATATATTTATAAATGTATATATTTATATATTTATATATTTATAAAATATAAAATATAGAATATATAGAATATTAAAAATATAAATAAATATATATACACATGTAAATGTTTCTTAAATACATACATGAATGTGTGTGTATTTATATGTACATAATAATTACACACAGCACAAACACTTTTATTTTGTATGCGATTAATCGTGATTAATCTTTGCCCACTATTTTTTTAATTTATATAATTTATAATGTAAAAAACACTATGTAACCTTGATATCTTTAATATTGACTGAGAATGTCCTGTCAAAAATTAAAATCAATGATTGAATTTAAACTTTGATGCTTCTAATCGCACAATTAAATTATGAGACTTTAGTCTGGATTTCACAGACATGGCACATATTGTCATCTAGAAAAATCATCATTTAGAAAAAAATTTTTTACTTCTTTGGTAACTCAAATTTTGTATGTAATTTTGTATGTAATGTATTATGATGTTATTTTCTCTAACTTTTTAAAGGGAAAATATCCGTTTTCAGTCCAAATACAGTATTTTTATATTCAAGCACACAACTTATTTGGACGAGTTACAATTCCTGTGTAGTACTTTTTCATGTCTTTTTAATTAAATATTAAATTAAATATTTAGATTTATATTAATATTAAGTATTATAACTATTATTTATTATATATATAAAATTAGTTCTCTACCATTGTCACATTTTAACATATAGGCTATATAAACAGTATTATATTACATAAATAATTATCTTACAAAATATGTTGCCATTACCTTTTATTGAAATAACTACACAATTTTATTTATAGCAAATATCTTATTAGACAATACAAACCTTTGCCATGCCAGACTTTAGTGAACAAAAACCATGTTTTGTAGAGTTCATAGAGGCTATGTCTTATTCAAATGAATGAGATCCAGTCAGCCATGTGAAAGTGCCCTCTAGTGTTTTTTTAAAGCAGTACTACACAAACAACTCCCACCAGGTGAGTTTATTAATTAGAATACAAAAACTTGCTGTTTAGATGCATTTATAAAAAAATAACTGGCAATCAAATCTAAAGAAAATCAGTCTAGCATGCATTAGCAGCGGATATGTTCTATGGCAGGACCTGGACATTGACTCGAATGGACTTTATGTGGACTTATTTATTTATTTATTCATTCATTCATCTGGGTTATTTCTGTCCCTGTTAATCTGGCACCCTTCTTTTAAAATGTATTATTCATTCAAACGTACCTTCAGGCGGCGACGACGTAATGTAGAGGGCACACCCTTCATACTTCATGCCAATGCATATTTCAGCAGCAATACCACTCGTTCCTGACTGTATCTGAGTCCAGCCAGCGTTTTACAGGAGGAAACATTTTTAATGACCTTTGACCTGTAATGATGTGTTATTCACAGGGGTGACTTGATGTGTTTTCCATAAATGTGGTGAGCAGAATGCCCACTTTAAGATTAAACTGAAATGAAGGCACTAATATCACTGTAGTTCAACTCCACTGTATGAACTCGACAACCTGTTAATCTTTTCTAATTAGCGCATGCAAGACAACTGATTGAAAACATGGCCGCTAGGCCCTGTTTGACTGTTCTTACTGGATCACCGTGTTTTTGTAGACTTCGTTCTGATCTGCATCTTCGCTCCAGAGTTCTTTTACGTAAATCTATGCAGCTTTTTTAGTATGTGTTAATTAGTTCCATATGGCAGATTTCATTGAAACCCTCAGATTTTCTCACCTCTCCTAACACCTAACGCGGATGTGCCGTGGGATAAAGCAGCTACTTGCCCATTTTCATTGCATGTGGTGACAGACCTGATTCGGGCCATTTTGCATGCTTTGCTGAGTTCACACAGCATGCACCTGGGCACACCAAAAAATCCATCGGCAGGCTTGCAATCTCACACAGGTTTTTAAAAGATACGTGCATTAGGCCAGTCTGGTATAAAGAGAGAGCGTCTTAAATATTTTGTAGCTTACAGTCATAGACTAAATTTACTTTAGATTTCACATACATTTGCATTCATGCATTTAGCAGATGCTTTTATCCAAAGTAACTTAATGGGCATTCAAGCCAGTGTTGGGTAAATTACTAAAAAAAGTAATTAATTACTATGTTATTAGATTACTGCACAAATTACTCTCACCAAAAAGTATTTAATTACTTATTACTAATTACTTTCTAAATCCTATTTGGTAAATGATAGAAAGATCGACTTGAAACGGCTCGAATAATAAATCATATAAAAGTACATAAATTATTCTGGTCACACATTTAAGCTCCTATTCTCACTATTAACTAACTTAGCCACTTTTGCCCCAATATACTACTAATTACTGCTTATTAATACTTAGTAAAGTAGTTAAGTTAAGATTAAGTAGTTATATTTAAATATTGATAGCAATTGGGTAGGATTAAGGATGTAGAATAGGTTTTGCAGAATCAGGCATTATTATAAATATTAATAAACAGCCAATATCTCAGTAATATTAATGCTAATAACCAATCAGTTAATAATGAGAATTGGAAATACACAAGAGTGTTACAATTATTCTTATTAACTCATCAACGCATTTAAAGTGAGAAGGATACATAAAAAATGCATTTTAATGTTAAATCCACTATTGTATTATATATAATTGTTCTACAGTCTATACACAGTATTAAGTTCAATTACATCAGAAGTAAATTAAAATTAACAGAAAAATAGAGTAATCCCTTTATTTAATTTTTCAAGGAAAAAGTAATTAAATTACAGTAACTAATTACTTAGTAACTAGTTACACCCAACACTGATTCAAGCTATCACTATAAAGTGCCGTTTGCTGTCCTCATCATAATCACTCCGTCATCATGAATATAATCTAAAATAATGAAATTATGAGGTTTTATTATGAATGCCCAAACATTTACACATGCAAGTTCAATGATAAATCTCTTGAATTATGGTTTTCCCATTTTATACCATTTTTTTGATTGGATGTATGCGATTTTGGCATGTCCCAGACACTGCTCAGCTAACTTTAGTGAGTGTAAAAAGTAAATAAATGACATAAAATTTAAAAACTTTTTAATTATTCTTATTGTCCTCAACAAGTTATTTGATAAAACAAGTAATTTTTATAATTTATATTCATTTTTCATTATAATATTAAGCATTTTGCACGTGTGGCTAAAATTGCTGTCCACCCTGTCATTTTGGGATAAACGCCCCTTAAAGACACTAATGTAGTCAGTGACATCCCGTCCCCCATTTGGTCTTTATTCAGTGGAGGTTAAATTATATAATGCACACACAGTAGGTATCTACACTTATTTTCCCTTATTTTCATCATATTGTGTTTTTAGTTGCCTGGTGTCAAGCTTAAAATGTCCACCCTGTCACTATGAAATATTAATTAACATAAAACTTAGCCGAAAGTCAAAATATGTATTTTAAACCATGCACTTTCAGCTTCAACAGTGAATCACTTAGTTAACCACAACTAAATCATGTGTTCATTTAATGCTAAATTTAGCTAAAAATGTCCACCCTGTCATACATTTTTTACATTGAATTTCCATGACAGGGTGGACATATTGGTGTTTGCTTGCAGTTAATTGATAAAAAGTGCTGGAGCTTGACCAATATGCATTTCTAACAGCCTAAGGTCTCCTTAATACAAAACATATGAAGTTAAATGGAAAATTTCTGATTTTTTGGGGTAAAATTTTGCAGTCTCAACGGTACTTTATAATGATATTAACCATGTGTTCCCTGGGATTGAAACCTTGACCCTTTGTGTTGATAAAGCAATGTTTTACCAACTCATTTCCATTATAGTATAGTATAGTACTGTATATAATTCATGCACTGTAAGTCACTTTGAATATAAGTGCCTGCCAAACGCATTTATGTAAACTTTATTCTGTTTTAACTCCGCTTCCTTAAATTCAAATTACAGTTCTGCATTCTGTTCTGAGTTTCTGTAATTGATTTTGAATTTAAAGGGATTCTCCATTCAATCCCCAATGGTGCCCAAGCCTTGTAGCCAATACACTATTAGACAGCTGTGATCTGTAAAGCCGTTTGTGATAAAGAGGCCAGTCATTGAATCAGACTGGATCAGCAACTCGCTGTCATGATTACAAGCAAGGTCAGTCACCAGAATATCACTTAACACAGCACACTCCATCAGACATACACCAACACCCACAACGCAAATACTGCTGATCCAATAGCAGTACCATAGTTTGACCACACATGATTTAAAAGATTAATGCTAATGCATGTGAAATATGATATACCTCCCTGAACATACAGTACTTCATGATATCACTCATGCAAATACTCTGAGGCTGATTTGATCTGGTGTTGCCAAACACATCCAGACTGGAGCTCCGCCCACTGAACATTAAGAGGGCGGTGATGATGTCACTCGTAAGAGAGGAGGTTGGTGGATGACAAAAGATTTATGTGATAGAGTTTGTGTAGGAGTAATGGACTGACTGGGTGTTGTTTGTTGACTATAACTAACTCTCGTGTGACCAGTGAGATCAGGAATATGTCACTTCTACTAAAACAAAACTATGGTTTATTTTCATAAGAGACATATTGTAACAGATAAATATTAAATTTAACATGTATGCATTTGGCAGACACTTTTTTCCAACCAAAATACAGTGCATATACATTTTTTGTGTTTTTGTTCACTGGACTGAACCCATGATCTTTACATTGCTTGTGCAATGCTTTACCTATTGAGCTACAGGGGAACACATCAGAACCAAACAACCTCTTAACTCCTAAATCCCAATTTAATAAGCCTTTTTACTGTAATAAAAACATTTTTGTTCAAATACTACACACAGTAAGACAATGCAACGTCGACTAAAAACTTCCCTTTGTGCTATCAGAACTTGTTAAGTATCTTTGACAGTAAACTAGTTTGTGTTATCATGTAACTCTCTCTGGGAACAGTTAAATCAATGTTTGCCCGCTGGACGAAACCATTTGTGACGCGGGGGGAATATGATGAGTTGGAAAACATATACATAGAGATTTCCTTAACGCATACCGAATATAACACTTGAATATTGTTTCATTTTAATACATATTATTTACACACGTCCTTTATTTAAATTGAGGTCTAACATGTGTTGTCGTTAGAAAGCACCTGTCACCACCCTTTTGAAGATGGTACAGTCGTAAAGTCGGTTGGCTTCGGCTGGAAGTCGCTCGCAGCAAAAATGCTTCCCAAGCTCAGCCTTCGCGAGCTCGAATTGTGATCGCTTCACCGGGAACAATTTCACAAAGATCACTCGCTAAAAGCCATGCTGAACCGAAGAGGCTGAAGGGAGCGACAGGACCGAAATAATCACTCTTAAAATAGTTTTTGAAGAGAGATCGCGATCAGGATGCCCGTGAAAGGCGGAGGAAGAGTCGCGTATCCGAGTAAAACCGAGAATGTTGTAAGTATTTCTGAGGGAATGTCACTGACAACCACTGGATGCGTTTTAAGTATTTTTATGTTCTTTAGGAGATACAAACGTTAATATATCAGAGGTTTTAGTTAGATGTGTTATCTGTGATAAAGTAATACAAACAAAAGTTGTTAAACAGAGATTAAGTTGAACCAATAGCGTGTCGCGCCGTATTTTAACCTGTTGAGTTTTCCTCAGGTGAGCACCGCTGTATTAGCTACATTTATGTGTTTTGAATGAATATGAAATTATGTTTAAACATGCTTTCCAACACCCACAACAAAATAAGGTCTTGTTGAAAGAAAGGAATTCGTACTTGTTTCACTTTGGAGGTGTGTTGACATGTTTGGCCTGAAAATGCAAAGCAGGAGTTTCAGGACTGGAGTTGTGACATTGGCCTTCGCCCTTGTTTTGAATTGTTTGTTGAAGTATGTCACAGCTGTTATCTTATATTAAAACAAAATCTTTTTAATTCCTGGTTTTGCATAGATTTGAATTGATAGGGCATAAGTTGGCCTTTAACAATAATACTCACAGTATGTGTGTTATATACAGATAAATATGTACATTCATAGTATTTTGATTATGTTTATGCATTTGGCAGATGCTTTTGTGACTTACAGTGCATTCAGTCTATGCATTTTAACAGTATGAGGCGGTTTCCCGGACAGGGATTAGACTAGATCCAGACTAAAATAAATTTAAGATCTGTCCAAACTGAAAACAACTTGCACTGACATCTTAAAATACATCAGTTCCCCATTGTTTTGCCTCAAAATGCACACAAGTAATGTTTTTAGTAAGGCATGTTTTTTAAAACTAGTTATATTTCCTAATTAAACCAAGTCCTAGTGTTGGTTTTAGCTAATCCCTGTCCGGGAAACCACCCCATGTGTGTTCCATAGGATTCAAACCAATTGCATTTGTGCTGCTAATGCAGTGCTCTGCCAGCTGAGCTACAGGAAAAATATAAAGAAATCAGATGAAAAAGTCACTAAATGCCACCTCCGTCAAAAACTTGGTAATGATAGACCTAATATTTAATACTTTCGCTTCAAATCGTTTATCAGGCCATCCGGAAATACTAATTAGTTGGCAAAATCCATTGAACGCCACAACAATTTTTCAGCAAAGTCCTTTAAGTGCACTGAAGAAGAATTGAATGAACGATGGCACGCACACGTTTTTAACATTGTTAAAGGAGGTTTACCAAATATATTACGATATTGACCGTATGTTTTTTTTTTAATAAAGTACAGTGAGGAAGAGTGATTGGAAATTTTTGCATGCACAGGGTTTTGCAGAAAAAAAAGTCAAATTTATCAAATGCCAATTAATTTACTAAAGTGACATTTGTGAAAATAAGGCATTTCAATTACTGACTAATAACCTTTTAATTGCCATCAAAGTGAAATTGTTCAATCTAAACATAAAAGCCTGAAAAAATAAGCTAATTTACAAGAAGACATATCAGATGCACTTAGAGGGTTGTGCATCTGAGTATGTTTACTTCCATTGTACATATATAACGTAATATGGGCGATTTGAGCACAATCTTATATCACAACGATAGGATTCCATTTATATCATGATAATGATATGCATCACAGTACAACTTTTAGTATTAAAAAATATTATAAAAAGTAGTCCAAAATCTCTATTGGTTGACATATTTTTACCGGTTTCTCATACCTACCAGTTTATCGACCACCCCTATGTTATATATAGAACTAGTTTGTAAAATTTGAGTATATATTTTTTTCAGAAATCCTGTTTATCCAGTTATATAAATTGTGATGTTAAACTTAGATAGAGATAAATTACATATTTTAACTGAAAATAGTAGGGGTGTAACGGTACGCAAAAATTACGGTTCGGTGCGAACCCCGGTTTTGAAGCCACGGTTCGGTTCATTTTCGGTACAGTAAGGGAGAAATGCAAACATTAAACTGCAGGTTGTTTATTACTATAAACTTTTTTTTACAATTTGTTTACACTTTTTTAAACACTTTTTATTAAAATATAACATATAAAATATATATAAAATGAAAAAATAATAAATAAAATACTACTGCAAAGTTCTTTTTTACATTATTTTATAACAGAAGGTAACTCTTTTCTTAACCTTCTCTTAAACTTTTTCTACTAAAACCTTGAACTAACAAATTCAATTCCTGAATACATTTATGAACTATTAGCCTACATTTTTGCCACCAAAAATTTTCTGTTTTGATTTATTTTGGATTGTTTAACTCACAGAATTGAATTGGCTATGTACCATCTCTGTATAAAAATAATATTACTGCTTTATGTGTAACTGCATAGCAAGCAACATGATGATATACTTATTATACACTCATTTTGAGATTAGTGAGTTGCATACCTAGCCATCTTTGATCTTTTGCATGTTTCTCCTAATCTTTGCTTGTGTCGTCAATGTAAGCTGTAACGAACCCCTCCGCAGCTGAGTGACAGCTGAGTACAAACAAGCTCTTCTCTGTCCCGACCAGCTGATCGCATTGGCACAATGATATGATTGACGTGATGTGCAGATGAAAAATCTGATCACGCATTCCTTATTCTCGCTGTCACAGAAAGCGCGTCTCATGAATGCGTAGCAACGAAAGACGTGCATCCTCTCACGCATTGAAAGAACAAAGCAGCGCGTTGACACGCGTTTAACATGCGCTTTTAGATACGACACGTAAACGTTTACATTAATAATCAAACGGATATACAACTAAGTAAATAAAAATCTTTCTGCGGGCCGAATTATGTTATATGTTTGACAGAAGACTTGCGCTGAACGCGGAGACTTCCGCCACTTAATATGTTCGTGCGGAAACGCACGTATTATGTTCCGCACAGGCGCACACAAAATGCATTCGGCCTTTCGGTGCACGTGTGGACCGTGCCGAAAGCCCTGAACCGAAACGGTCCGGTTCGAATACACGTACCGTTACACCCCTAGAAAATAGCTATCATATATAGGGGTGTAATGGTACGCAAAAATCACGGTTCGGTGCGTACCTCGGTTTTGATGCCACGGTTCGGTTCATTTACAGTACAGTAAGGGGAAAAATGCAAACATTAAACTGCAGGTTGTTTATTACTATAAACTTTTTTTTACAATTTGTTAACACTTTTTTAAACACTTTTTATTAAAATATAATATATAAAATATATATAAAAAAGAATAAATAAAATACTACTGCAAAGTTCTCCACTAAATAACATACTTTTTAACATTATTTTATAACAGTAGGTAACTGTTTTCTTAACCTTCTCTTAAACTTTTTCTACTAAAACCTTGAACTAACAAATTCAGTTCCTGAATACATTTATGAACTATTAGCCTACATTTTTGCCACCAAAAATTTTTTCTGTTTTGACTTATTTTGGATTTTTTTAAGTCACAGTATTGAATTGGCTATGTTCCATCTCTGCATAAAAATAATATTATTGCTCTATGTGTAACTGCATAGCAAGCAACATGATGATATACTTATTATACACTCATATTGAGATGAGTGAGTTGCATACATAGCCATCTTTTATCTTTTGCACGTTTCTCCTAATCTTTGCTTGTATTGTCAATGTAAGCTGTGACTTAAACTAACGAACCCCTCCACACCTGAGGAACAGCTAAGTAAGCCTGGGTTACAGCTCTTCTCTGTCCCGACTGATCGCGTTGTGACAATGATATGATTGACGTGAGGTGCAGATGAAAAATCTGATCACGCATTCCTTATTCTCGCTGTCACAGCAAGCGCGTCTCATGATTGCTTAGCAACGAAAGACGTGCAACCTCTCCCGCACTTTTGAAAGAACAAAACAGCGCGTTGGCACGTGTTTAACACGCGCTTTTAGACGCGACACATAAGCGGCCCCGTAAACGTTTACATCAATAATCAAAAGAATATAAAAAGTCAATAAAAAAAATTCTGTGTGCCGAATTTTGTTATATTTTCGACAGAAGACTTGCGCTGAACGCGGAGACTTCTGCCACTTAATATGTTCGTGTGGAAACGCACACAACAACGTGTTTAACACGCGCTTTTAGACGCGACACGTTAGCGGCCCTGTAAACGTTTACATCAATAATCAAACGAATATAAAAAGTAAATAAAAAAAATTCTGTGGGCCGAATTTTGTTATATTTTCGACAGAAGACTTGCGCTGAACGCGGAGACTTCCGCCACTTAATATGTTCGTGTGGAAACGCACACAACATATTATGTTCCACACTCATAAAAATGAAATGTTGGATTTACTTAAAAATATTTTGTCAACAGGTTCCACATAATTTGTTAAGTAAACTCAACGAACAATAATTAAGTTCATTTAACAAAAGAATATTAAGTAAACTTAACAAACAACAGTTGAGTTGATTGTACATAAAAAATTTAATTAATGATGACAAAAATTTGAATAATGCCATTTTATAAACTCCACCCCTTTTATCTAATAACTCCTTAACACTGAATCAATCAATCAATCAATCAATCAATCAATCATAGTGCAGCTGCTTAATACAACTAATCATATAAGCCTCTTAATTATAACTTATCAAGTACATCACAAATATATTTGAAATGAAATGTTACATTTCAAACCATTAATTTGTTTGTTTTTGTTCTAGTAATATATCAGAACAAGTTAATTCACTCATAGTTGGCCACAGGTACCTATCTAATGGTGCTACACTTCTGCAAGAGGGTGGCAGAACAACAACAATTACCCATAATACACTGCAACATCATTAGCCAATGAGATGCCAGTCTGTATTGGTTTTATTAATCTGTTAATTTTACACAACACTGTTATGTTGGCTGAACAAATAATTTTTAAGTAAAGCTGACAAGACGCACCTTTTTGTTGAATAAACTCAATTAAATTAAGTTCACGTTTTTAAATTATTTTTTTAAGTAATCACAATATGAAAGGATTAAGTAAAACGGACAAAGGCGAAAGTTCATTTTTTTGAGTGCACCTATGTTTCGCACACAAAAGATTGCATTCGGCCATTTGGTGCACATGTGCACCATGCCGAAAGATACATTGCTTTCTTTCACTGGTACAACTTATCTATTAAAATAACTAAATTGTTACAAAACTGATACAGAACATAAATAGAGTCCAGATCTCCTTGACTTGGTTATAGTGAAACTATGTAGTTTTATCCTGTGCCATATATCTATCCTACATTGAGATGAATTTCTAGACTGCGTTCTCGGGTGTCATCAGCTCAGTTGACTCAGAATGCCACTATGATGCCCAAATATGCTGTCAAAGTAGGTAGCTCACAATGTTTTGTAATACATGTTGCTTTCTGTTGCCTCATCCAAATGGATGGCTGATGATGGCATTTCATTGTGGATGTGTGGTCTCCTCATTTGGCTCCGTATGTTCTGTCTGGTTTGGCTCAGTGGGAAAGCAGCTTATCAGTCCTCATTATTTAGGAGGGCAGAGTCCAGATTCTGATGGCAGGATGAGACGAGCTGTTATAATCACACCCAGAACCAATCTTCTTATCTTCAAGATATTTGAGACTCATGAGTTTCATATTTTTTACTTAACAAAAACTTAGAGACTTAACTATGATTATATTTTTCTTTATGAAATTTCTTATTGTGTTATCTTTATGTTTTTACTTTAAAAACCTCTGGGGGCCGCTTGCTCTACAGACCCCCATGGCCAAGCACGAGGGACTCTTGAATCAGCCCTAATCCACAAGAAGGCTTTTAATTTGGCCAGTTGTTTTTAATCTCTCCCTGGGCAGCTTGGCTTTGGTTTTCTGCTCCAGTCGTACCGTTTAATTAGGACTCTCTGTTTGTGGACTCATATTGTGACATAATAACAGACTCATCCTAAGTGAGGACAAAATAGCATCTAATTCTCGTGTTGTTTGTCTGCAGCATTTTGAAAATATAGGAATTGTTTAGCGGACAATGTTACGTATGCCTGGAGCAGTGCGTGCCTTATCAGCGCTGGTTTATTGCGAATGCTTTGTGTCAGGCACGAGGGCATTTGGTTTACATTCCTTCTGCACAGACTGCTGCTGTGTTCGTTGTACTCAACAGTTTGCTCCACCTGCCCCTCACATTCTCTTTCGAAGAATTAAACAAATTAAGCTATGAGTTTCTGTCAGTAATCTGTTTTGACATTGAAATTACGATCCCAGACTGTGAACGTTGTAATTTATGTCTTCATCTATATGTTTGTGTAGAAATACATTTGTTTTGGAGTAGAAGAGCTTTTGTCTGGCTCATGCAGATGTGGAAGGGTGAATTGTGTTTTTGTTGTTACATTTGATGTAATCATGGTTTGATGTAACATTTTTGATGTTAAAATACAACATACAAGTTGATATAGACATCTATAACAGTGCATTCACACGGGTGTAAGCGTTAACGCTTCTCATTTACTTTGAATGGGTGATGTCATGCGCTTCAGACATGCCTTCCGTCAAGCGTTAACGCTTACGCCCGTGTGAATGTACTGTTAAAGGCAGGGTAGGCAGGAATTATCTAAAAAACTTTTTTACAAGTTTGTCTAAACTGTCTTTATATACAAATGCATAATTAAAATGTAAGTACTCTAAAAAAGAGAGTATAAAACTCGAGTGTCTGTAGACCTCTCACGACTGTGTTAAACACAGTTAATTATTTCCATCCGGGACGAAACAAATGATTAGCTTGCTCAAATATCACTCTCTCTCGCGACCATGGCTCCACCCGTTGCTATGGGATCTGCCCAGACATGCGCACACCCGATTGATTTGAACGTGCACGAGGCAAGAGGAAGAGCAAAAGTACAGCAGAGAAATAGCACTAACAACTCACAGAAACTGCATTCACATCTTACAGTACCTGCATATCCAGTCAGCGAAGGCAAAAAAGGAATAAATGAAGCAATCAAACGAGAGGAAATATCGCGTGGCTTTTCCTCGAGTCGATGATGCGGTAGCGGTATTGTCTGCGGAGTGTAGTCCTCGTCAGAGTCAACAATGCTTTCATCACAGAAACTCTTCCATGCAAAACACTGGCTGAGTGAGTACTAAAAGCCATCCGTTTATAAAAGCCATCTGTTTATATTCCTAGTGATAAAGTTAGGTGTATTATTACATGTGATTGTGACTTGATGTTATTACATGCACCGCGCTCCTTCCTCTCCGCTTGTCTGAGGTAATTCGCGCGTTCATGTGTTTTGGGGGCGTGGCTTAAGAAGAAACCCAGAAGGGAGGGGGTGGAGTGAATGGAAAAGTTAGCTGTGTTTAAAACAGTGCTGAGAGGTATACAGACACTCGATTTTTATACTCTCTTTTTCAGAGTACTTACATTTTACTTATGTATTGATATATAAAGTCAGTTTAAACAAATTTGTAAAAAAGTTTTTTTAGATAATTCCTGCCTATTCTGCCTTTAAGATGGTTAGTTCTAGGGATTCACCGAATGTTCAGCAAGCGAAAATATTTTGTCCGAAAATCTTTTTCTGACACTTTAAAAGGGGCATATCATTAAAATCTGACTTTCCATGTTTAAAGGTGCAGTGTGTAATTTTTAGAAGGATCTCTTGACAGAAATGCAAAATAATATACAAAACTATATTATCAGGGGTGTATAAAAACCTTTCATAATGAACCGTTATGTGTTTATTACCTTAGAATGAGACCTTTTTATCTACATACAATGAGGGTCCCCTTACATGGAGCCATTTTGTGCCGCCATTTTTCTACAGAAGCCCTTGACGGACAATTTTTTTTTACTAAGTTGTTTCCGACGATTACATGTTTGTCTGGTGCCGGCTACCGTAGCTTCTCTATGTGTTTCAAAAGTGAGGGGTGAGCAGTGGACTAAGCCGTTGGTTGCAATTCGCAACCTCACCACTAGATGCCACTAAAATTTACACACTGCACCTTAAAAGGTGCTCTAAGTGAATTCACACGTTTTATACCATAAAACATTTTTTGTTACATACAGCAAACATCTCCTCACTATCTGCTTGCTGCCTGTCCGATGATCAAACTGTAAAAAAAGCGATCTCTGTAGACAGCCTAGGCTCCACAAACTGCAATAAAAACAAAGTGGCCAAACCTAGTCCCAGAAACGATAACAAAGTGTTCCAGCCAATTAACGACAACTGGCCAAATTAAAAGCCTTCTTGTGGATTAGGGCTGATTCAAGAGTCCCTCGTGCTTGGTCATGGGGGCCTGTAGAGCAAGCGGCCCCCAGAGGCTTTTAAAGTAAAAACATAAAGATAATACAATAAGAAATTCTATAAAGAAAAATACAATCATATTTAAGTGAAAAACACATCCAAAAATGGCATATTTTTGCACACACATACAAAGTGGCAATTTTAACATACTATAATAAATTACCTGTGGGATATTTTGAGCTAGAACTTCACATACGTACTCTGGGGAAACAAAATATTTATTTGACATCTTAAAAAAATCTTGTGAAATGTCCCCTTTAATATGCTTCCACACTGCCAACATGTTTGTTGGATTTATAAAGCATGCGCACCTCTCACACTATGCTGGTTGCTATGTGATCGCGTCATCAAAAACTTTATTGTTCACTTATTTGGCCGAACACAAAAATGTTTTGGCCAAATGGTTATGGTTGCTGAAGATTCGGTGCATTCCTACTTGGTTGGGATAGTAACTGTCAAAACATCAGTGTGTTTGTATGAGTATCCTGACCAGCCCGACATAACAACGTTTGCTCAACTATTGGTGGAAAATTAACACACTTTATCGTTAACAGTTCAGCCAAAAATATTTTTTTCTGTCTATATGTAAACGCAGGATACTGCTTGTCAGCACTGTTGTAAATCACAGAACAATTTTAACCTCTGCGGGGGACAATTTTAACTTTTGCCTTTCTCATCAGGGAGCCTTTCCTGTACATGAGTGTTTACCAGTAGTCCGGTTCATTCTAGCGGTTTGATCTCAGCATTTATGTCAAAATCATCTCAGATCAGTTCTCATGTACTGTGACTTCCTGTCTTCTCATTAGTTTGTGACATAGCAATCCAGATTTAGTTTAAAGGACAAGAATGAGCACAGTTTTCTTTCAGATTAACTTGTTAGACAAGAACTTTTGACTTTCCCGAAGTTGTTATTTCCTCTCTGGCCATAAGAAATAAGATTTGCCTTATCTAGACGCATACAGGATGAGAACAGTTTACAGTTAGCTTCCTTTGGTGGCCAGCTTTCCATCTTGAAATGTACCACACCCCTAAAGATCACTCGCCCAGTGCACAAAGAAGGATTTCGGAGAAAACTCATTACATCGCTCTGACCCTACATCTCTCTAAACATAATCACCAGTTGATGACAGAAATTTCTGGGAAGAGCATCTATCTTGTCCATCATATCTGACATGAGTCATGCATTGTGGATACATTGAACATGGAGTGATTCCTCTAATTCATTTTTTAAATCTCGTCTTTAAGGGTTTCAGCAGTTTGGGGTGTAAACCGAATTATGTTTTTTTTAAATTTATCTTTAAATTAATTTTAGTTTAAGGCACACTTATCAATTTCGTTTAAGGTTTGTGCAATTACTTAGCAATGAAAAGTTGCTTTTTTAGCTGGAGGGCTAATTTGTTTTTACAACACCACAATTGCTGTAAACTATTTAGATTTCCCTGGAGAATAGATTTCATTAGTAAACAGAAGACTGATGGTACATAATGTTTTAAAAAAACAAATCACCCATTACTCTAGAGTATAATTATTTTCTTTTAGTTGTTTATTTGCATTCTGTGACAGTTTAGTTATGTTTTTGTAAATAAAATGGTAGCTACACTACTAGTAGCACACACAACAATGTACTGTATGCCAAAGTAATCTTTACACATAAGAACCACAACTTTATTAACAAAAATATTTTAAACATTACCAAAAGCTTAAAGGAAAACACCACTGTTTTTTTATATTTTACTATGTTCTTACCTGAACTAGGAATGTCCCGATCCCACTTACTCATATCCGATTCCAATACCAGAATTCCGAATATCAGTCGATACCGATATCTGCCTGATACTATTGTAATTAAATGTGTATAGGGCTTTCTGCTACATCTAGTATCATTTTAAATGTTAAAATTAACCCAGTTTGCGAGTAAGTTACAGTGTTTTTGGGATCTTAAATATCTTTAAATGTGTGTTTGTTCCTTCACATGAAGCTATTGAGTGTATTAAAATACTTATATAGTGCGTAAAACATTTATGGTGCTTTTATAATACGTTGTCCTTTTAAAAGTTTGTCAGTAACAGCACATATCGGAATTGGAACGGTCATGTTGTCGGTCCTCGATCTGATGTCCAATCGAGCCAAAACGCCCGGATCTGCCCCAATACCGATCCAGCATATCTGATCGGGACATCCCTAACCTCAACTTAAATGAATTAATACAGGCCTATCTTTTTTCAATACGTGCACTTTAAATCTTTGTACAGCGCCTTGTAAAAGTGTTAGCATTTAGCCTATAGCCCCATTCATTCCTTAGGATTTAAACAGGGATGAATTTAGAAGCCACCCAACACTTCCATGTTTTCCCTATTTAAGACTGTTACATGAGTAGTTACATGAGTAAGTATGGTGGCACAAAATAAAACTTTTGTTTGTAGCCATAGGAATGAATGGGGCTAGACTAAATGCTAACATGTTTAAGAAGCGCTGTAGAAAAGATTAAAAGTGCATACATTGAAAAAAGATGTATTAAAGGCATGTATTAATTCATCTAAGTTGAGGTAAAAACAGTAAAATTTTGAAAAAATTGTGGTATTTTTCTTTAAATAGAAATGGGGTAAACAGCGTATATGTTTTATATATCTAGACTACACAGTTTCTAAACGGTAGGCAGATTTATAATACTTGTTTGGACACTTGATTAAATAAAATAAAATCATCAATAATATATCCAAAACATATATTTTTTAAATAAATTAAACGGCACTCAAACTTATTTCTATAGATCCAAAATAAATGTATTTGGATGAACCTACTGGAGGCTTTGTCTATTTAAAACAATAATGCTTTAGGAATTACAAACATTTGCACAAATCTAATTATTTACCAATTACAGTGTATAATAAATTGGACCACATACAGAAGTGGGGAGTGGATGAGAATGTAGGGTGCTGGGGGGGCTGAATAAAAGGGTTGTTTATATCAGTGTAGAGACATGGTTAGTGAAAGCCAGGCATTGTTCCCCAATAAATGCTTTGTAGAACAATGAAGTTCTCATTCTGGAGAGATCCTTAGAGGACAAGGATAGTTTAAGTACTGGAAATGCATTACGCCTCCTTACGTGTTATGGAAATAATATGAAGACGATCGAAGATCTGATTTCCACTTGTGTGTGAAAGAAAATTAGGTTAATCTTTCTCCTGGTGCTGTGGAGTGAGGTGTTACTTGAAACATTGGGTACAAGATATTGATGCTTTTTTTGGTTCACATTTTGTGTAGTCTGCTTTTGGTCCACAGTGCTTTTAAATCCTGATTTGAGGCTGTTAAAGTTTGGTAGCATGTAATCGTGGTGTTTATACTGTTCTACATCCTGCAGTTAAAAAAGCTCAGTATGAGAAATATAAAGTGTTTTGATCACTCAGCACTTCAGATGAGAGAAAACAGCCTCATCTTTTATCAGAATAAGCCCGCAAAGAAATATCACTAAGATAGATTGCATTGCACTAAAAATGCTGGTTTCCTATTTTGAGGTTACTTTTATTCAATGCTCTTTTATTCCCACCGGGACTTTACTCAATCATTTGGAAACATCTTGATGTCCATTGAAGGCCCTCATGGAAACACAGAGCACTGAGTTATCGCATGGCCTGAAGGGAGTGCTTATTTCTCAACAGGCAAGTTTGTGTTGTCTGCTGCCAGTTAGGGAGGTTTTTGTTTTCATCATATTACCTTTCAACTCGCCATGGAGAGCCCTGACCTGATTGGCTGAAGCTCTGCAGTGTGGGCTGAGCACTATGCCCTTATTTGTCCCTGAAGGAAGCTCTGGTATTTACTATGCAAAGCATTGTGGGAAGAATCCAGGTGCATTCCTCCTTATGGTTTATTTTTGTTTGTTTTTCATGCAAACCAAAGGAATGTGGATAGATGATCAGCACGGTCAGCACAGCTTAAGAAACATTACGCAGGATGGCTGTTAGGTTTCTGCATCAGGTAACCTCTCCAAGGGCCATAGCGGCTATAAGTTTGCACCTGATACCTGAAGGAAAACCATACACTGGTAATCGGAGCACAGTCTGTCCTATGCGTTGTTGAAGGTGTTGTGAAATAGTGCTTTTTCAGATCTAGGGTTTTAACTGGAAATTATGCATGTTTGCCTGGGCTACACAGTGTTGTGTAGTTTTTGAAGCAGTACTATGTAGGCATCCTAAAATGAAACTGCCCTCAGTTTTGAAGGATGTTTCTTACTTTAAATGGGTTTATTGCTAAGGCATATAATATAGTGCAATATATTTTATTCCTGCTTGTTTGAACTGACCCGGCATGCCTTCGTCAGAGCTTTCATTAGGGTGCAAGTGTCTTGAATCAAGTAGCTAACAATATTATGCATGCAGTGCACATACAAATCAAGATAAGGACTGATCTATCAGACAAAGATCTACTAAATTAACGAATCTGCTAAAGTTTAAGCTGACTGTACAACAAGACTGCATGCATTTATTTACCAAACATAGAGAAGCATAGACAGTCAATATTATGCACAAACACAGTTTTACTTTCCCAGCACAGTCCTCATTTTGTATGCATGCTGTCTTTTTTCAGACAGTGTCGGATGTGTTGGCATGTTGGAATGTGCGAACTCCCTGTGAATACAAAGATTAAATCCTAGTTAATTGTCTCAGTAATACATTGCTGCTTAAAATCAATAAAATCACATAGTGCACTGACCCAGTTATACACAAACAAAGCAATCTCAGTGATACAGAGTGTTTTAGTTTACTTTTGAAATGGTTGTGTAAAAAACAAAACACATTCTGTTTGTTTTGAAGGTCCAAAAATATCAAAAATTATGACTTTATTCAGCATTGTCTTCTCTTGCACGTCTGTTGCGAAGCACATGTGCGAGACTAAAGTCACGTGACTGCAGTGACGTGGACGACATGTTATCCTCAGACATGTTTGCAAAGTTGTTTTTTTTTAACTCTCAGAGTGCGTCTCCCTCAGACTGTAAACGAAGCCCGGGCGCACAAAAAAAACAGCTGGGGCGCACCAGATAACACGTCAGCGACGTCACTGCAGTCACGTGACTTTAGTCTCATGCACAGTTTAAAGAACAGCGATGTAAATATGCTCATAGACATTTCTAGGAAAACCGTTTCTAATGGTACTTCTTCTGTGGCACAAATGGAGTTTCTGCACGAGAGTGCCCTCTGGCTTTTGGATGTGGCGGCATTTCACCGTAATAAAAACTTGTCATTGGCAGGGAAGCGTTTTCTCTTAATTTACGAGATAACTCATCAATGGCAGGGAAAGAAGTAAAGCACATTTTTTTTGTATGAATTCTATTAGAAATAATCGTAAATAGATGATTTAGACCAAATGTTGAAGGGGTTCAATAATTAATTTTTAAGTCTAAATGTGTTTACTAGAAAAACAAAAAAACTAATTTAGACCTGAAAATTCATAAAAGTTGTGTACAACTTATCGTGTTGGACAAAACGTATAAGTGTCAAATTTTTGTTCAACACAGAGATTGTGTTTTAATCCAAAAGTCTATGGGAAAAATTAATAGGCTTTTTAGAGAGGGAAACACTGTTCTGCTAACTTCCGGAGTTGGTCTTCAAAAATATTTTTCTTTCTTTATTATGAAGACAGATACTAATATATTTGGCAACCAGTGTTGGGGAAAGTTACTTTTTAAAGTGATGCATTACAATATTAAGTAACTTCCCAAAAAAAGTAACTATTTACGTTACTTAGTTACTTTTCATGGAAAGTAATACTTGCGTTACTTTTAAGTTACTTTTTCTTACTTGGCTGAGGCTTGATCTCTTTCAGGCCTTGCAGGTGTTTTTTTATGAAGTTCTGCATTCAGAAATTGCATTTTCCATTACAAAAATGTCAAGCTCTGGCCTTCCATCTCTGTTTCTGACTCAAATTGGCTAGCACATAGAGTGTTTAATTCTACAGCACTACGTTTAGTTTAATTCAGTACATAATTTTTTTATCAAATTAATTAAACTGAAAAGTAACTTGCATTCCTTTTTTTAAAAAGTAACTCAAATATTAATGTGTACTTTTAAAAAGTAATGCGTTACTTTACTCGTTACTTCAGAAAAGTAATATTTTTACGTAATGCATGTTACTTGTAATGCGTTACCCCCACTACCTCTGGTAGTGTACTTCTAATGTACATGTGGAGTATAGTCATGTCATAAGGAAGGGGTTCAATTATGGTACATTTACACGGGGCGAAAACGTTAACGCTTGACCGAAGGCTTGGCTGAAGCGTGGCCAACAGCCAATCACAGTGGCCGCAGCACATGCTCCGGTCTTCCATTAACGTAATTGGCTGGCTCTGTCTATTATTTGCATAAGGCAATCTGATTGGCTGACGCACGCGCTGCCACTTGAAAAGTTGAGAAATGTTCAACTTCTGCCGTGAGCAACGGCACTGACGCGGCGCTGACGGATCCACAATTCAGTTCGGCAATGCATGACGTCACCCATTAAATGTGAATGGGAAGCATTAACGCGTACGCCCCATTAGTCTGTCCTGTATACATGCCTGGGAGCCAATATGTTTGAATAGATGTTTGGGTCGATGTCAAGCATGACCTACTATTTAATTAAGAGGTATTGCAGAACATCCTCTTTTTATCGTCTATGTAGACTACTATTGTTTCACTGCCATTGTTTACAGTAAAAGCATGACCTCTTTCTCACTGCTGCGAGCTATTTTAGAATGAGGCTCCACAAATGATGCATTACTGTAAAACCTAACATAATAAGGTCATCATTTGATAGTTTGTGAATTCAGATCATGGAAAACTAATGGCTGTCCTGGATGTCTCCTCATTAGAGAGGTGTAAAATCACTGTGGCAGAGTAACTGACACCAAGCTCTGGATTTTCATGTGAACATTTCAAGAAAGAAGCTCGGGATCAGAAGGAATGTCAACATATAGCCTACATTTTTTGCCTTTAGACCAGACTTTAGTTTCAACACATTCAGATCTCCTTACAGCATGTTCTTCAGAAATAGAATTGTTGTGATGTTTGTGGGTTCTGAAAATTCAGGGATGTCATAAGAAAGACACGCAGGGTCACATAGATTGTGTCACGAGTAGCCTTCATCTTAGCCCTGACCTGCACTGGAATGCCCTAAAAATACAATCCCTAGCTTCACGCCCCATGCATCTCCGTACCAAATTCTTCACTCTTATATCCCAACGTAGGCATGGGCTTGTCGGGCATATACCCAGCCTATGCGGCCAAAGTTCAGAGCTATTTATACAACGTCTGATTGGTTACTGGAGATCGTTTTTTAAATAATAGTGATATAATGCATCACTTCCTAGAATGCAAGTCTAATTCCTGTAAAGTGGGCGGCTAACAAAGTCAAGCCAGATGTTTTTACAGCTTTGGATGCTAATTTAAGTGACCCTTGGTAAGGTCATGACTGAATGAAAGTAAAACTGAAAATAAACAATCTTTTACCCTGTTTCAGAACTGTTAGTTCTGGCATCTCACATTCGTACCATCACTCCTGCAGGGCACAGTGTGATGTGAACCAGAAGAGATAACCAGTTCTCGTGATAGGCGTTCGTCCCAGTTTCCAGACCTCTCTGTGACGCTTTTGCTTGGATCCTTGTAGGCGCTATGGCCAGGACTCATGACTCTTAGCCCCATTACTAGTTTGATTTTCATCTTAGCAACTTTCATGTTCTTTTGTCAATGACTGCCTCTATCTATTAACATACCTCTGGCTGGATAGTAGGCAATTATCGGCTGTAGTGCCGTTGCTATTCTGAGATGCTAAGTCTGTGTATGTGTATAGCATTTCAACATCCAGAGCCAGAAACGTGGTATCGTTTACATCACATAGCTTAAACGTACTTGGCTAAGTGAGGTGTCATCTCTTTCAGAAGTTTGGGACGGCATTGGTAGCCATCGTATTATATGCAGAAGTAGGCTTTAAAAAATCTGACTCATCTATCATACTGTAGCTGTTTGGATGTGTTGTAATGTCTGATTGCCCCTCATTACCTAAACGTAAGGTCTCGAATCTGTCTGGAGAGGTTCTGTGTGATGTACAGTGGAGTTTGTTTCATCCACACCTCCAAATAAAGTTTCATCCCACACGGTGGATTAAATGTGCCAGCCGCCTCATTCCCTTTTGCCAGATCCTCTAACGGGTGCACTCCGATCTTCTTCATGACTGTCAATTAGATGCGGTCACCACTGTTTCTGTTAAAGACTCATAATTACATGGTATATCGTCAGGCACCGTTCAGCTTCGCTCTGTAGGTTGCAGGCTGTGCGCTGAAGCAGCACAATTTTTTTTTTGAAGATGAAACAGCTCTTCAAATGAGTTGGAACAGAACAGGGTCATCGGATTAAGGAAGCAGGAAGTGGATGTTGACTCGGGTAATGTGCTTGTTGTCTGGGCTTTGAACTCGATATGCTGTTTAATAGATGTGTCATTGTGGATTTAATGTATTACTAGTAAGCTTAAAAGACCTCAGTGTGTTGATATCCTCAAGCATGTTTAGGGTTTGTTTCAAATGTCCTATCTTAGTTAATTCAGTCCCAGTATGATGCAACGTACAGTGTCGACTCTTGTTTAAACTGTTTAAAAGGTTTATACCCATTACTTTTAGCACTTTTGTCTCGCAGTAAGAATGGTCCTGGTGTGTCCTGGCCAGGAGACCTTTGTGAGTTAGACGACACTGAAGATGCAGTTTAATTAAGCAGATCCAAAATCTACACTCTTAGCTTGAATTTCAACAATTTTTTTGGTGCCTTGCAAGCAGATGTATGCTCTTTAGAAAGTGCACATCTAGTTTTACATCAATTTTTTATGTATTATGTTAATGGTCTTAAAGATAGAATGCTGACACTTGAAGTCTAAAGAGTTTCATACGTTGTCAGAAGACGAAGCACTGCTACTTGGGCGGAGTGATTTGCTTCTCGAGTGCTGCGAGCAAATCACTCCACCCAAGTAGCAGTGCTTCGTCTTCTGAGAATATAGTATGTATATTGTTAAAAGATGTCTGTGTCTCATGTGACCTTGTTAGTTGTGCACAGTGTGACTATACAACTCACAACACGTAAATTGTGAATGTTCTCGTTATTTTGTCTCTTATTGGGAGCGGTTTGCTAGCTGGAGCCATGCATTTCCAGTCTCTGTGCTAAACTAAGCTAGCAGTGGCTGCGTCAGACATAGTTACAGCACGCACGGAGATGAGAAAGGTATGTATGGACTTATCTAACTGTGGGGGGATATGGTGAATAAGCTAAATTTCCAAAATGTGGGCATGTTCCTTTAAGGCGGTAGGGTTCCCCAGCTTAGGCGGGCCACCCGAAATGCAAAGTGCTGCGGGAAACCCTGAAATTTCTTAGGTTCTTTAAACAGCTAAGAGGAATATGGCTGTGGGTCATGGTTGACAGTAGGATTGTATAAAGGGTCATACATTTTTAAAAGGGAATTGGTCTAATTCAATGACCAAATCATGCAAAGAAGGCTACATGGGTTATATAGGCAATGTAGTTACTTAATAATTATGAAAAATTACAATAACTTTGTGTGCACAATATGGCCAGGAATGTGCATTAAAGAGCACCTATTACAATGCTAACAAACTGTTATTTTGTGTATTTGTATTATGCAATGTGTTGGTTAACTCTTTCACTGCCAGCGTTTTAAAAAAAAGTTGCCATCCAGCGCCAGCGTTTTTCATGATTTTCACAAAAGTTTAATGACTTCCAGAAAATGTTATTCTTTAAATATATAAACATACAATATACCAAATGAAAAAACAGACCCTCTGCCTTCAAAAAAAAAAGTTTCATCCTACCTTCAGTAGTTCTTTTGTAATCAGCTTTTGAATATGGGTAGGTTTCTGCAAAAACACCACATTTTGAGCAAAAAGCAGAGATAATTCAATTTTTGTGACGGACTTTTCATAGAGATCCAATTCAGAGCGATCTTTAAAACAGACACGGACATGCAGTCGCTTGCCATAGGGCAATACTTCCGAGTTTAAAAAGTTGCGGAAGGGCGCCACCTGGTGGATTATAGCGGTATTGCGGAAAGCCGGAAATACTCGTCATTGGCAGGGAAGCGTTTTCTCTTGATTGACGAGATATCTCGTCAATGGCGCCGAAAGAGTTAAAGGCGGGGTGCAAGATCTCTGAAAGCCAATGTTGATATTAGAAATCACCTAAACAAACACGCCCCTACCCCAATAGAATCTGGACCCTCTTTTGATAGACCCGCCCAACACATACGCAACCCACGCAATGTCGTCAGTTAGTAGACACGCCCCCTTACTGCTGATTGGCTACAAGTTTGTTTTGGTACTCGGCGACTCAATTTTCAAAAGTGTTTTTCAAAAATCCTGCCCCCCGCCTTAAAAATTTTTTTTTTTCACATACCATACATTAATGTTGCTCCTCTAAGCCCTGCCTCCCTGTAACGCATGGATTTTTTTATAAAGCTCATCGTTCTGAACAATCGCACTGGGGCATGGTTTGGTTTGGATAATGTGAATGTGCCTCTTGTCCCAGACTAAAATGCATGTTTGAGCTTTAAAAACACCTTGCACTGACTTATCCTATATATCAGTGCCATTGTTTTGTATCAAGATGCATACCAGTATTGATTTTTGTAAGGTATATTTGTAAAAACGACTTAAATGTCCTAATATAACTAGTCCTGGATTAATCAAAACCCTGTCTGGGAAACTGCCCCTGTATTACATAAATTGTCACACTGCAAATGTTAGTATGCATCGTATAGCTTATTTATTTAAGATTGTGATGCCAACATGGGATGTATCTGTTATTTAAAGAAAAATGTGCATTAAAATGGAATTGTTATATTAGTACGGGAACATATGGAGCAGTGTTTCCTCTAGGATTTTTTTCAGCTGTGGCGGCAAGGGGGCGCCCATGATGATTATAAATGTACATTATTTTTTTTAAAAGTAGAATATAGGCTACAGTAAACTAACATGTATTTTTTATCATTTTCATGCTGTCATTTACTTTTCCTTATATTTATAGCATATTGCTTTTCTATGTTTGATCTAAAATGTATTTTCTTAAAAAACGTTACATAGCTACGTACGTAGTTCGGATATTTCATTGAAGTTTTAATGTAGTGTGCATTGCAAGTTGTGCTCGTGTTTAGCGTTACAGAGCTGTTGCAAACTCACGCACAGTCCTGTTTGATAATCCGCACCACTGTGATTGACCGAACATCCATCAGCAGCAATTTTATTTCACACCCGGACCATTTGATAAAGACCCCGAGCCGGTCACACCGCAAATCGCGCAGTTGAATAGAAACCTTTAACGGTCTTCAGACAGATCTTAAACACAAAGCACGGGGACATTTAAAAACGAGTTGAATTTTGGTCTTGGATGTTAGACCCGCATTTTACTCTTGTCTATTAAGTCCCGACCTGCATCTACAACGCAAATGACACGCGAATTGTCTATTATTACACCCGTTAGATCAAATATTATGCGGTTCACCCGCGGGTACCCCGACCGTGCTGTTTCGTCTGAAAACATAAAACAGTCTCACCGTCTGCCTCTATTACCAACGTTCTTCTCTTCCACGGGAATAATGTAACTTTCCTTACAAACAGATTTGACTATTAATGTTTTGCAGTCGCATATAAGTAGTATTCAGTATTTAGCCTTTTGTTTTTGGACAAATATCATATAATTTAATGTGAAACTTTGTGAGTGTCGATCTAAAGCACAGAAGATTGATTGACAGCTGAGCGGTCAGCAGCGCGCTACTGCGCTTATAGCCTATATTCTGAATAACTAATGACCAGATAAGTTGATAATATGAGTACAGTGATTCCAAATGAATGTCCAAAAAACTCGTAATATGTTAAATCGAAAGTTTAATAATGTCTTTTCTCGCAGCCCTGCGCTGCGTCCGTGTATATGCGCCGGTGAACATCAAATGCGTGATGACTTGCACCTTAAATTACCCTAAATTTATAGTCATAAAGATAAAAGTAAAACAATATTCGAAACTTCAAATTATGTATTTTTATTTGTGTAAACTCAAAATAAGGAGAAAACATTGTGCTTATTTAAAATCATTAAAAACATGACGTGCTTTCTGCTGCTTTGGTCAGCGCGTCAAAAAAAAAAAAAACAGAAACTCAAATACGTTTTTATTCGTTTTGTCAATTTAATTATTATTTAAGTGTAACATATTTCGTATAGGCTTATTTATTTTATTATTATTTCTCAAAACAGAGACGTAGCCTAATCATCCTCTGTTGATTTAAATCTATTTGTTCATTAAACTAAACCCATGGAAGAAATTATGATACTTTAGGAGATTTATTTATAAATGAGTTAACAACGCGAATCCAGAAAGGAATTTATTTCTAAGACAGCCAGTCTGGCAGGGCGGACATTTCTGTAGCTTTTTTGCGAGCTGCCGCCGTGGGTTTTGTCTAGAAGGGATACAGCAAATGCCGAAAAGTTAAGGATTAGATTTGGAGGTAGGAATTATTAGGATGAAAACAGCGGCTCTGGCTAAATGAGATACAAATACATCCTACAATCGTGTGAAATTTTGTGTTTAGAGTTGGGTTTGGTTGAAGGATTAGGATAAAACAGTGCTCATCCAGCGAGATTTCGTTTCCTGTATCCCTTCTATCCACAACCGCAGGCGTGGCGGGGATATTTTAGGCATGGCGGGCCGCCACGGTAGAATGTATATAGCGGAAACACTGTGGAGAGTGACTGAAATTCAAGGAGACTCTTAATCATGTGTTAAACAGTCAGTGCACAGCCTCAGCTAAAATGCTTTGAATTCACAGTGGAACGCTGGTTTCTTTCAGGATATTAGAAGACTCTGAATAAGCAGAGAGCTTGTGTAGTGTGTATTAGGGATGCATATCAATTAATCGCGATTAATCTATAGCAGAATAAAAGTTCCCGTTTACATCATATATGTGTGTGAACTGTGCATAATAATTATGTATATATAAATATGCACACATGCATGTATAATTTTAAGAAAAAAATATATTTATATATTAAGTATTTATATTTATATATAATATAAATTATACATAAATATACAAATGTATATACACATGTAAACATTGCTTAAATATATACATGCATGTGTGTGCATTTAACTATACAAAGTTATTATACACAGTACACACACATGTTTACATATGATGTAAACAAAAACATTTATTCTGCTATAGATTAATCACGATTAATTGATATGCATCCCTAGTGTGTATGAATTGCATTGTGGGATTGTGAAGGGGTGTTTATTCATGCACAGATCTATTTAGTTAAAGATGATTTCTTTAGAATAAACAAATGAAAAGGCCTAATATTCCTGACAGATATAGACATGGGTCAATAAAGGTAATTTTGTGTGTTTAGGTTGGACCATTGGGTTGGCTTGGCTGGTAGCTCTTTGGGAATGGGGTGTTGTAGAAAGTTTTTTTTTTTAGGGATTGGAAATAACAAAATGAATTAAATTGCTTACAGCACCTTTAACATCATAAGCTTATTTGATGTCTTATGAAATGTACGCGTAGCAGATATTTTAGTACTAAAGAGATTTAATAAAAGCACCTTAATTACATTTATGCAGTTGGCAAATACTTTCTCTTCCAGTAAAAGAGACCATATAATTCACGTTTTACACTTTATCAGTATGTAGATTTCAAGTATTTCTTTTCACAAATACTTTTATTCATTAAAAGACAAACTGTATGATTTCTGAATTACGTCAGTGTCGCTCCCCAAAGTACTTTGTTTACACATACCCTCATTGTATCCCATCATTACAGTTGTTGTGTGGGACAGTAAGTGCTTTATTTTGGAGGACCAGAGACAAAGAGCATCAGTCTGTAAATGTTCAACTCAGTGGTACTTTCTTTGAGAATGTGAATGCTTCCTGTATTGTTTTCCCAATAGTTGTCAAGGAGGCATTTTGTCTGTTAGTCACTAGCTACATTAGTGTCCATGTTATTGTTTAATAGCTTTTTTTAACAATGTCTTGCTCTGTTTTATGCTTATTAATGCTTGCAATGTATTATGTGGAGGCCTGAGCAAATTTGAATAGATTAATTTGTTAATGGACAAACGCTTTGCTGCTGTCTAGCCAGGATGATGAAAATGTGCATTAAGTAACAAATTATTGGCCTTATTTGAGGATAGTTAGACCAGATTAAAAAAATATCTAGGTTATTGGAGGTGTTCGAAAACCATCCTTTTAAACATAAGTGTTTGTACTGGGTGGATCATGTTCATGATAAGGACTTTAGGGGCTTTACTAGAGTATTATGCCAAACTTACCGTGAAGACAGGAGTAGAGGTTGAACGATAGTGGATTTTACCACTACCATGTAAGAAAAACTATTTCATTGCTAAAACAACGTTATTTTGTGTATTTTGTATAATACAATGTGTTTGCGTAGTTTATGGTTAAAACACATTATTTTCCACATAGCGTTAGGGCTGGGCCGGTTTGGATTTTTTTTTTTACCGTGGTCGGTAATCAACAAATTCAAGCGGTTTATTGGCAAGACAACAAGTTAAATAACATGCATGATTTATTTATGCATTTATTTGTTTATCTACATCACCAATCCCAGGTTAGTTACTCACAACACACAATGGTGGCGACCCTGACTGTAGTAGATTGTTGTTGTCTCTGGATGTGAGGGACATCAACTCTACATCACCATAAAAATTTCAATTGGATGTTGTGTGTTTAGATGTTGGACATTGGAATAGATTAGATTAAGGAATGTTTCCACTATATTTCATCAGTCTCATCTTGGTCTTTCTATAGGTGGTTAATTCAATCATAAATGAGGATGTAATTATTCTCTCAGTTTAACGTTTTGCCCAAATTGTGTTTTGCTGTAAGGAAGAGAAATCGATTGCTGACAGCCTAGTTTTAGTAGTGGACTCGTAACATAAACGGCATATTATATTCCCACCCTTTTGTTGCAGACTATAAATTTATATGAATACTAATACTGGCTGCACATGTTAGTGAACCGTTTTTGCAACTATTTTTAAACCATTGCCACTAGCATGTGCAGTATTAGCATATACGTCTAGTCTGGGCTGTCAGGCTATTATGCCAAAGCTTTAAAAATGGTTGCAAAGTTCCCTCAGCAGTGCGCAATGTTGAAATATTAAAGTGAACATCTTTGTCCTGCCGACCGCTGCAGTCTCTTGGGAACTGCGAGCGTGTGTGTGTGTGTGTGGATGAACATGTATAGTGTATACCCCATGATATTGACCCGTGGGTGCGTGAGTAAGCAAGTGTGTTTGAAAGTGAATGTAGGACAGTTGTGTATTAGGATTACATAAGAAGAGGAGCACACAGAACCACAGAGAGAGAATGAGAAAGAGAGGGAGCGCAGACATGAAAACGGTGCTGTGCCGAAAGTGGGCACGCGCCGTGCAGTCGTTCAGGACTCGGCGTGGCTTCGTGAGTCTTATTTATAGTCTCTCTCTCTCTTCCTCTCTCTCTCTCCGGGTTCCTAATCTTCTCCGTCTCAGAGCTTAATTAGATTGGAGGTCGGGTGGCCATGGGGAGAGATGAATGTGAACTGGCTTCCCTTTGGTTGCTGCATGCGCCTGCGGAGAGCCCAGAGATGGAGGCAGCGCGGACCGGCTCGATTCGAGGTGCGGGGGGAGACCGAGGAGCTGAGGAACAGCTTCATCATCCTCTTCTCACCCAGGCGTGCGTCATGCCTGCTCAGACTGCTGGTGGGGATGGAAAATAGATGCTCCCAGGGCTTGATCCTCCGGGGATAAACCTTTCCCTGAGCCGCCGCCTTAGAGAGAAGATTGTCTTTTCCTCTGCTCTCTAGACCCTGCTGTAGATATTTGTGTGGAGTTGGTTTGTGTCATGATAGTGGGCGTGTTTGGTGCTTGTGTGTGAAGTTTTGTTGTGAGTAACGTTACGTGTCGTGCTGCGTTTTGCCTGTTAGCGAAGTTGTGAGGTTTGGATTTGTGGCTTGCTTGTGCTTGGGAAAGTTCTGGTGTTTGCCTTCACCTGACATTGTCGCTTTTCTCGTCATTCATACATTACAAACTTCACGAAGTAATATTAATGTTTTATGATGTGCAGCGTGAGACAGCTGATAGATTGTTTGTCCAAAACAAATTATTCACTTTGTGCATGCATGTGTGCTATGTTTTGGGAGGTAATGCAGGTGCAGGTGTGTGTGGAGTTCAGTGGTTCCTGTCGCATAGCGTAGCTTTAGCTGGCAGCCGCCGCACTGCCTCTTATCCATCTGCTGTACTGTTGTTTAAACAGTCTGTCTGTCTGCCGTTTCTGCTGTGGTTGTTACAGTAATAGGCAGAGGCGAGCAGCTGTTTATGTTTCTCTATCCCTCAGGTGTGATGTAATTTTAGTGTGACTGGCAAAATGGCGTGTTTTGAGTTGGGGTGTGTAGCAGAGGTGGGCAGTACATCAAATATTCGCAATCAATATGATAAATAGATTTCCTGCTGATGTAAAATTATGCAACATTATGAACATAACATTTCACTGTTGTGCCTTTTAAAAATATTTGTAAGCACCTTTTATTTGGACTTAAGATTCTGTTATAAGCTTGTTTCGTCTTTCCTTCTATTGCAACTTTATCAAAAAATGAAAACTCATGTTGTTTTACGTCTGTATAGTTTCTTTATTTTGTTGAACATAAAAGAAGCTATTTTGAAAAATGATGTTAAGTACACAGTTGGAGGTAATTGGAGGTTTTTTATCGTACTATGAAAGTTATGTGCACTACTGAACATATTTAAGTACCACTATGTATTAAAGGGTTATTTCCACCCCAAAATGAAAATAATGTAATTAATGACTCACCCTCATGTCGTTCCAAACTCGTAAGACCTCCGTTCATCTTTGGAAGCACAGTTTGGGATGTTTTGTATTTGGTCCGAGAGCTTGTTGATCCTTCATTGAGGATCTATGTGCGGTGTGCTGTCCATGTCCAGAAAGGTAATAAAAACTTCATCAAAGTAGTCCATGTGACATCAGTGGGTCAGTTAGAATGTGTTGAAGCATCGAAAATACATTTTGATCCAAAAATAACAAAAATTGCGACTTTGTTCAGCGTTATCTTCTCTTCCGTTTCTGTTGTGAACCGCGTGCGCGGGACTGGAGTCGCGTGGCTGCGGTGATGCGGCTGACGTGTTATCCTCAGACATGTTTGCGCAGTTTTTTTTTCTTCAAACTTATAGAATGCGTCTCCCTTAGACTGTAAACAAAGCTAAAAACGCTGCAAAAAAAAGCTGGGGCGCACCAGATAGCACATCAGCCGCGTCACTGCGGTCGCGTGGCTTTGGTCTCGCGCATGCGCTTCACGGCAGAACCGGGAGAGAGGGCAATGCTGAATAAACTCTGAATTTTTTATATTTTTGGACCAAAATGTGTTTTCGATGCTTCGGCGCATTCTGGCCGGCCCATTGGTGTCACGTGGACTACTTGTGTGATGTTTTTATTACCTTTCTATGGACAGTTGACCGTGCATGGATTTTCAATGGAGGGTTAGAGAGCTCTCTGACTAAATCTAAAACATTTTAAAGGAAAACACCACTGTTTTTCAATATTTTACTATGTTCTTACCATAGCTTAGACAAATGAATACATACCTATCTTTCTTCTATGCGTGCACTTTTAATCTTTGTACAGTATTTCTTCAATGTGTTAGCATTTAGCCTAGCCCCATTCATTCCTATTAAGTGAAGTGAAGTGCAACATCACTTTATACTGTGTACACAGTACACTATATATTCGTATCTCGTTCCCAGTTTTAGATAACTTGGCTTAACTTTGCTTCGTGCTAATTTTCCACTTGAGTTGAAATTTTTGAACTTGCAGGTATGATGCATTTGAGGCAAATAGCGCACGTCCTGTATTCTATATTCACATACGTGCCAGTCTCTCTAATTTATCCTTATTGAAACACAAGCACTGTCATGCGTTTGTAAAAATTTGTTTGTCATGTTTCTGTTTTGGTGGAGTTTGACAGAGCGCTACACATCAACGCTACGCTACACAGAGCAACCGGATTGTTACATCAAAATACCGCGAAAGTGATTTATAAGCACTGTTTTCGACTCGTTCTGCCTATACCTTGATGTCATAATCACCGATTGGTCTGTGCAGGGCTGCATAAATATAGTCGATAACACTTGTTAGCGCTGTGCCTAGAATTTATAAAAATTATCTGAAACTGATCTGATAATTTTACCTTACCAACAGATATCTTTTTTTATAGTTGATTTTGAATAAATATTGGGCAGGTATCAGTTTTAGCAGGATTTTGTGTTTTAGCATAATATGGTGATATGTGGTTTATTGTTAAGAAGATTCTTGCATCATTGACCATTTGAAGAGCTCAGATGCAAAACCCTCTAAGTGCATCTGACATGTTTTCTTGTAAAGTACTATTTTTTTATCAGACTCTTAATAGATTTTGTCAACAAACCAGTATATACAAATGGCCTGAGGCTGGGATTAAG
The DNA here is from genome assembly GCF_027580225.2 of Misgurnus anguillicaudatus. NCBI lineage: Eukaryota > Metazoa > Chordata > Actinopteri > Cypriniformes > Cobitidae > Misgurnus > Misgurnus anguillicaudatus. Next base: position 34,919,232 of record NC_073341.2, on the reverse strand, counting down.
TAGATTTGAAGTGAAAGTATTCAGGGCTCGCAAAATCGCTTGCCAGACGTCCCAGGCCTATTGTGGCTTGCTGTCGGGCTATCTTGACTTATAGAAAGGAAAAATATATTTAAATGCTTATGCACACAGATTTGGATGGGTAATAATGGTGTATGTTATTCAGGAATCGGGTATTTAATCGGGTTAAGCCGCGAACTGTACATGAAGTAAGCAGTACTGATTATTAGTCATTGATGATCTGGATCTGTTGCACAAAATTTCCTCCAACGTTGTCCTGCCAATCATTTATTTATATTATGATATTTCAGTTCAGTTAGACGCAAATATTTTTTATTGATGATTGTAATTTGATTATTTTATATGTGTTATTTGCATTTTTATAGATGATTTGTCACAATATTCTACCTTAAAAATTACTGTCTTTTTTATTTGCGCTACTTGCATTTTTTTGGGCTACCAAAAACTGAAGAGTGCCTGCCCGAAGGGCTACCAGGGATTTTGAAATTTTGCAAGCCCTGGTATTTAATGAACGTATAATACGTTCCGAGATGATTTGGTTATTATCATTGTCTCATTTGTGACGAGGTGGCGTTTAGTGGCTTTTGCATCTGAGCTCCTCATTTGTTTTGGTTCATGTGTTTGTCTTTGTGAATGGCTGTATAAGTTTTGCATGTTTATGCCATGTCATATGTTTAACCTGCTGAAAATGGTCGTGTGGGCAGGCTGTTCAGACGTGTTAACATGACTGCAGGTCAGGGTCACATGCTTTCCCAGGCCTGCTCTCCAGGATTGTGTGGTGTAGATGGCTTCACGCTGATGGGGCTGTTGATAGGAAACAGTGACAGCTTACAGCTTATTGGTTCCTAACAAGCTTCTTACAAGATAAATTTTTTTGTGTCTAAGATGAGCTGGAGAGAGAAATATTGACCTTGTTGTGACCTTGTTTACTGAGGAAGACTAGATCAAGTAAATTTTTTAGGCACTTGGTTCCTAGTATAATTGGGATCGGAGTACATTCAAACCTGCATTACCTGCATGAGCACTAAGGCTTTAGATATGTGATGCATATGAACACTGACTACAGTGCTGGCTGTATTTTTTATGGAGTGTTTTTACATATTTCAATAGGGATGGTATTAAAAACAGTATTTTTTTTGGACTGGTAAGAAATTATGTCAAAACCAGACTATCGATAACTTCAGGACAAACAATACTGTTAATGATTCTTGCACTTTTTTTCTCCATATACTTTGGTGTATATATGTCGAATTAGAAGTTGTTGCTCATCATTTTGGGTCTCAATAATTTCGTCATGTGACCAACGTTTGTTTGACATGTGTGATATCCAAAATTCCTCTCCGCTAAAGCTAAGCTAGGCACGCTGAACTAACCTCTAACCACGGCAAAATTGTTTAACATTCATTTCTAATTTGTGTCACCACTTTTAGCAACTCTTTTACTAGATTTAGCAACTTTTTGTTCAGAAGAGGCACATGATAAAACCTAGGATCTTTTTGGAAAAACCTTAGCTTTCATTAAATGTGAAATGTCGCCAGTACTGCCCCGTGAGGCAAGGGCACAAGGTCTCGCTTTCCCAGCGAAGGAATGTTTGTAATTAAACTGATTATAAGCTGATGATGACAGAATTTGCATTTTTGGGTGAACTATTCCATAAACTCTTTCCCCGCAAGCGTTAAAAAAAAGTTTTTTTATCATTTTCACAAAAGTTTAATTGCCTTCCAGAAAATGTTTTTCTTTAAATATATAAACATACAATATATCAAATGAAAGAACAGACACTCTGCTTTCAAACTAAAAAAAGTTTCATCCTATCTTTTTGTTCTCTTTTTATCTTTCAAATATGGTTAGATTTCTTAAAAATTACAAAGTTTTAATCAAAAAGTGGAGATAATTCAATTTTTGTGAAGGACTTTTGATAAGAGTTCAGATTCAGAGCAATGATCAAAATAACACAGAGTTTGCCCTAATTGAATTCTTCTGGGATGTAAAAGTTGGGTAAGAGTGCCACCTGTTGGATAATAGCAGAAATACAGATTGCCGTAAAAACTTGTCATTGGCAGGGAAGCGTTTTCTCTTAATTGATGAGTAGGGGTGCACCGATAAATGCCGATATACACTAATAATACGTGGCCGATAACTATTCTGAATCGCACAGCTGATATTATTCACAACTATTTCATGTACTACGGTTTTTGATCAGTAAGTCCTTAGCGATCTGAAATCACTGTTATTTATAGTCGTTTATAACATACATTTGAAAAAGCAACACTCGTCAAACATAATCATTATACATATTTTTTATTATCATGAAAATACATGAAAAGGTTTAAAGAACAGCAATATAAATATATCCTAAAGCCATTACCTGGAGCTGCGTGTCAAAGCGCCCTCTGGCTTTTGGATGTAGCGGCATTTCACCGTAATTCATTGTGCACCCCATTGATAAGTTAACTAGTCAATGGCAGGGAATAGAGTTAAAGGTGCAGTGTGTAATTTTAGAAGGATCTCTTGACAGAAATGCAAAATAATATACAAAACTATATTATCAGGGGTGTATAAAGACCTTTTTATAATGAACCGTTATGTGTTTATTGCCTTAAAATTAGACGTTTTATCTACATACACCGAGGGTCCCCTTACATGGAAGCCGCCATTTTGTGCAGCCATGTTTCTACAGAAGCCCTTAAAAGACAAACTTTTTTACTAAGTTATCTCCAACGATGACATGTTTGTCAAAAAGCAAGAGGTGAGCAGTGGACTGAGCCGTTGGTTGCAATTCATAACCTCACCACTAGATGCCGCTAATATTTACACACTGCACCTTTAATATCACTGACATCAAACCTGACACAGAGGAAAACTAACTAAGTTTTAAAATGAAAAAAATGGGAGTGAATGGTTACAGGACTAAACGGGCTGTGTTTAAAAAAGCTCTTATGTTTATTAACTTGAAGAGGGCAAACCAGATTAAGGACAGTTGATGGTTTATTATTTTAACAGTGGGTAAACCTCAAGGGACTTTGTGTCTCTTGGCATGACATTTAATTCAGTAATTAAGCAGCTGTGTAGTTTTCTATTAACTAAGTTTCCATAGTGTTACAGAACAAGGAAGTGATTTGTTGAAGAATTCTGCAGCATCTTTCTCTCTCTTTCTCTGCACTGCCCTTTAAAAAATATCTTCACTACCCACCCACAGTAACAAAACAGTGCAGGGGGACATGCAGAGAGCTGTCTTTGCCTATCAGCATCAGGCCCTTTATTTAGTTTATCTCTGTGGATTAGTATTATTTGCTGCATAGCGCACTACATGTATCTGAGTGGCCAAACCAAAGCACATGTCCACACTAATTGTATGCTCATGTAGTAGACTGAGGGCAGATGTATGCAGGCACAATCCTCCATTAGATTTGTATACCAGACAACAACGATAGAGATGGGAAAGTATGTGTAAGTGAATGTTTTTGTAAGGAGAAAGCTTAAAGAAATAGTAAATCAAACAAATGTATATATCTGTACCTTTTATCATTGGAAATGTAGTTTCCTATTAGAGTTGTGATGTCATTTGTGACCCATGCTGTGATTGGACTGTTGTGTCTTTTAAAAAAACAATGTTGCAATTGAAACAAAGTGATGAAAAAAGAAACCTTTATTAAAAAGCAATCATAGTGATATTATTAAGTCCAACCAAATATTTTATTTCAGGAAACAATGTATGTAGAGAAGATTAGATCACGGTCAAATATGTGTTTGGTTAACCTTGTGTCCGGATTGCACTTCAGTAGAGGTTGGGTTGTACTATAACTGATCTCTGTCATTCCAGTTAATCATCAATATTGATGTGTGCGTCTGTGTTTTTTGAAACAAACACACCCTCGAGCAATGTTTGAGTTTGTCTGGGTAGTTTACGGTATGTGTCTAAGATAGTAAGGGAAATATAGACTTCAGTATTATTAAAGACAGCACGATAATTTGAAGAGTAATCCCTCATACGTTTTAACCTTTATGATCAAAGAATAAATAAAAACATCTTAAAAACATTTGAGGTACAGAAATTGACCTGTTTATTAAACACTATCTCCTCCTGGCATATATGGCAGAGCAACGTTTATTTCAATTCAGCCCACATTTCATTGGCCCGGTGTTGGGTAATACCAAATAACTGGGTGTTAAGGTATTTGTGAACGATACTGGGCTTGCTTGGGGGTGCTTTCATTTATTATTTAGTATTTAATGTTCATTTTCATCATTTCATTTAAAGGAATATTTTAGGTTATTCACAATTTGTATATGTGACCCTGGACCACAAAACCATCATAAGGATGATAACAGTTGAATAAAAAAGCTTTACAATATTTGGCTGAGATACAACTATTTGAAAATCTGGTATGTGAGGGTGCAAAAAAATCTAAATATGGAGAAAATCACCTTTTAAAGTTGTCCAAATTAAGTACTTAGCAACTGCATCCACTCACAAAAATAAAGTTTTTATATATTTACGGTAGAAAATGTACAAAATATCTTAATAGAACATGATCTTTACATATAATATCCTTATATTTATGGCATAAAAGAAAAATTTATAATTTTGACCCATACAATGTATTGTTGGCTATTGCTACAAATATACCCATGTGACTTCAGACTGGTTTTGTCGTCCAGGATCACATATATATGGAATTTGTGGCAGGCTGTCAACAAGAACTTAAAAAAAAATGTAAGCCCGACATTCAGTCTATAAAAATAAGCAAAAAATCATGTCTTGGAAAATGTGGCAAAAATGGGGCCTGGTGTATGGAAGCAGAAACATAAAGGTATTCATGTTACTTTAAAAGAGGGGCTTCTGATTATATGTTCACACAAATAAGTTTAACAGATGCTGTTGACAGATCCTAATTTGCATTTGACCCACACTCTAAAAATTGCTGGGTTGTTTTTAACCCAGGGCTGGGTCACTATTGGACAGAACACACTGCCGGGTTAAAAATGACCCAACTGCTGGGTTATTTTAACCCAACTGCTGGGTTGTTTCAAGATGGTTGATTGACAATAACCCAGCAATTGGGTTAAAACAACCCAGCAGTTGGGTCATTTTTAACCCAGCAGTGTGTTCTGTCCAATAGTGACCCAGCCCTGGGTCAAAAACAACCCAGCAATTTTTAGAGTGCAGAATATTCCTCTAACCCAATGTGTCTCTAAGTAGCATTCAGTTCGGGACACTTCAGTTAGATGCAGTTTGGATACTGGTCACATCTTGTTGCAAACACAAACCCACACCCTCCTGACATTAGTGATGCTTGACAGATGATTAATGGTCTTTTCTTTCTCTTCTGCAGGGCCCAGGAATGGAGGAGACGATTTGGGAGCAGTACACTGTGACTCTACAAAGGGTATGAAACTCTTACATCATAATTAACTCACCTCTACCTTGCACCCTAACTAATAGAAATGGACATTTTTCAGGTATATAATATTTGAATATTTGAGCTCAAAAACTAATATTTGTGTATATAAATTATATTATTTAATTCTATTATTTAATTATATAAAAACGTTAATTAAAACATACGTTTTTAAAATTTTATGTATTTTTTTTTATTTTGTCACGAGTTTACAGAAGGCTTATAATTAGGAAATGTCCACAAATTAAGATTATATTCTGTATATATATGTATTTTTAAGTTGAAAACATTTTTAAAAAAATTTATTTTCAACAGAAAAATTGAGTTAAAACCCCACGCGCACGGTTGCATGTAACTTAAGACAAACAGATGATTAGGCAGCCAATGTCACAGTATGCCCAGAGCTTGCATCTACGCCACAACTTGTTCAAAAGAGAAACAGGAAGTGATTGTTGCGGTTTTCGGTATTCTGATTGGCTTACGTGGGCTTGAGCTTCTCTTTACACCGCCACCTAGAGGTTTGGCATGCTCTGTACGGCATATATACATGGGTACTTTTCTGAAAACTGACATGTGTGCTAGGCTTGGGCGGTATCCAAATTTTGATACCATCAAACCGCCTCCCTATTTTACCCCGGTATACGGTATTACCGTGAATAATTATAAAATTATGACGTAAGGCTCAGACAGCGTCACCATAATGTTGGCTTGTGGCTAAACCCTTCAGAAACTGAATACCAAACACTAATACTGAAAAAATAGCAAAATAACATGCACAACAATATTAACAACTTTTATTAGCAACAACCAGCAGTTTATAAAAAAGTTAAATACAAAGGTCAAACAGAATTAACCAGTTGCTGGTTAAAAAGTGATCTCTTAATTAGGCTATTATAGACAGTGGACTACACGCTAATACAGTTAGCCATCTCATTCCAATTTCCAGGATCTTTTTGTGTGAAGTGAACAAATCCCTCACACTCAATTTTTCCTAACTCGCCTGTTTGTACTTATAAACCAATAAAAATATTTGGCGCAAGGTCAGGGCATTTGGGTTCTGGCGCGAGGTCACGGCGTTTGGTTTTGTGCCCTCACATTGCATCAAGCTAAAATTTTATCAAAGCAAGACTTGAAGAAAATTGCTCAACATTTAAACCTATTTTCTGCATATTCCACCATATTTTAATGAAATAAAGAATGTCCTCCTTCTGTTAACTTATATTTCTGCATATTCCAGCATATAAAATAAAAATATTTATTTGTAAAATCCAGCAATAAAATAATTAAAACGAAAGTCTTTCCTGGTTGTATTCCAAATTATTAACATTTGCGTCTTTTAACAGTAAAGTGCAGATTAAGTTTTGTTTTTATAAATCATTAGACATTTTTACCACTTAATTCGGTTTTGTTTTGTAGAAAGCCTTTCTTTAAAGTGAATTTCGTTTTGTATAAATTGTGTCCTAATTTTAATAAATGTTTCAAAAACCAATTGCATGTATTTAATAAATAAAAAGCAAATATAGAGAATATAATAACCGTGACATGGAGGCGCCGGCACGGCGCGTTCGCTTGCTTTGCATTGTCAACTAGAACGCACGGATCTCACCATAAATAATGAAACTCATACATTAGCATTAAATATCTTTGATGCATTCTTTCTAAAGCAGACAAGGGCTTTCTTGCGGCTCGCATAAGCAGAGCATTGCATCGTCCATGTTTCACTTAATAGAAGTTGACACTTGTCTTTTTGAAAAATAAAAAAGTAATTATAATTATACAAAAGAGTTGTTCTAGTCGTTATTAGAAGGCACAGAGTGAGTTAGACCTGCCTTGGCGGTGCGTCTTTTATGCATTCTGAAGGTGCCTGTTTTATCCATCGTGTTGCAGTCTATTAGGCAACATTCCGCATAAGATGGGCTTAGATTTGGAAATAGATTACATCTACATTTCAGTGCTAACTGATAAGGTGATGATGATCATCATCTTTCTTTATTATTTTTAACACTACGCAGGCACGGATTGGCCATAGGGAGAACCGGGAGGATTCCCGGTGGGCCGGTCTGTTTTTTTTGGCCACGAGGGCCGGTGTTGTCATGCCACCGGGATGACGCGTATTTGCGGGTGAGAGATGTCCCCGCCGCTTTATGCACAAGTTGATTGTGTCCCGAGTCCCGACCACTTATTGGAAGAATTCTTGCATTAGGGTTCATTGACATCTAAAACGCATGGGAAACGCAGGACGTGCCGCTGTCTTCTGGTTTTCAAAGCGCTTACTTGGACACGAGTTTTGTTTCAGACGCATATTGAGTGCGCTTGCCGGCCGCGCGTCTATTTAAAATAAACTTGAGCCCGTCTTTTGAGTGCGCTTGCCGGCCGCGCGTCTATATTTTAAATAAACCTGAGCCCGTCTTTTGAGTGCGCTCGCCGGTGTTGTGTCGAACTCAGTTCCCCCTATGTTTCCCTTTAGTGTAGTGCTTTTATAGCGTTTTCATCACGTTACATTTAGAAAGATTAAAGATTTGAATTGGTTATACTAAAAAGGCATAATATCATGTATTTTATAATTGAATTTATTAAATATTTCATGCATTTGACAGTTTTCTATTAGGGTATTTCTTTTAAAATATAGCCTGTCTTTTTCTTTTTTTTTCCTTTACTGGTTGTTTTAAAAATGTAATGTTTGCATACATAATTAAATAAATATTATACATATAATATGATTCATACTGTAAAAATAATTGACTTACCATTAAGAACAATACAGATACATTACAGAAATGCACACATATACGTCTCAGTAGCCATTAAAACTTTAAATATATAAATAATAAAACCTATAACGTGATAAAAACGCCATAAAAACACTACACTGAAGGGAAAAATAGGGGGAACAGACTTCGACAAAACACCGCGCGTCTATTATATTTTAAATAAACTTGAGCGCGTCTTTTGAGTGCGCTTGCCGGCCGCGCGTCTATTATATTTTAAATAACTTGAGCGCGTCTTTTGAGTGCGCTTGCCGGCCGCGCGTCTATTATATTTTAAATAAACTTGAGCGAGTCTTTTGAGTGCGCTTGCCGGACGCGCGTCTATTATATTTTAAATAACTTGAGCGCGTCTTTTGGGTGCGCTTGCCGGCCGCGCGTCTATTATATTTTAAATAAACTTGAGCGGGTCTTAATACAAACGGGCTGGCCTCTTAAAGGAAAAGAATTTACAAAACGTATTTTTTATCCAAGTCAGATGAATTCTCTATGAATAGTCTATGAATTATTGCAAGAGGAACAAACATCTATTTGATGCAAAACTCATTAGTTTATTTGAAAAAAGTAGTTTTAAAAGTATATCCATGATGTTTTCTTTTTTTTACCACAATGTAGGCCTACGTTATTTAGCAATAGACATGATCTAAGTACTAAAATACTTTTTTTCCATTTGTTTCCAATGCATACTTGATAAATCTTGCTTGTGTATTGTATATCAGGGGTTTCCAAACGTTATCAACCCAACAGTTAATCTCAAGACTCACCATTTTTAAGAAATAGAAATATAGAGGAAAACACAAACCCATTTGTTTCCTTTAGTTTTTGAATAAGTTTACTTTAGTAATATTATGGTCTTATGGTAGGGTATAATTGTTTACTGCATTTGCACGGAATATGAAATTATATATTTGAAAAATACAGTGAATTGCAAGGCTGCAGAGAACAGTGCACTACTGCAGACTTATACTAGTACTGAGGGTTTAAAGATATTATTTTAATAGTCAGTCGTGAACTAAAGTGGGCCGGTCTAAGGCATGAAACTCCAGGGCTGAAAATGAGTCCCACTCCGGCCCTGGCACTACCTCAAACTTAAGCGGCTTCTCTTCGGAGCTGTCATTTTCTTAAATAAGCCGCGGCAATGTTTCAAATGAGCTTCTAATGAGACAAACGCCTTTATTTTCCACGCGATCACCTTACTCAAACCATTTTGAAACTAAGGAGTCATTTGTCCTCCGATTGCATAAGCAGCATACAAGCTCCTCGGCGACGCGTTTGCGGGAATGATGTTTCGGATGAGCCGGAGGCAGAGCAGCAGAGAGATGCGACAGAGTTGTGAAATTGCATGCGCAGCTCGAAACAGCTGTTATTTCAAACAGCGTAACATATTTTAAACTCTTTGGTTAATGGCTCGATGGTAGGTAAAGAAAATTTTTAGATTTCGCCCTCCCTAATTTAATATTTAATCCTTGTCTGCTATATAAGTTCATTGTTTTTTTTTTAAATGCCGGTATGGCGGTATAGAAACTGATACCTTTGCTATTTTTAGATCCCGCGGTATACCATATTACCGTATTACCGCCCAAGCCTAATGTGTGCACACAGTTATTTTTGAAACCAGAGAGGTTGAAATGTCCATTTATGAAAATAGCCACCCATGTGTAAACGTAGTCTTAGTTTGACATGTTTTTGTGAAGAAAGGCAACCATATTTAGCATACCTGCTCCGGTAAAAGCCTGTTCTTCATTCTACAATAATGACATACTGCAATAATGAAAACTCACTCTGCTCCGTGTTTATCCGGTAAGAACAACAGACGGATTTAACACAAATTTCTAAATACTTGAATTGATAACTTATTGCTGACTGTGCAAAGTTACGAGCTTTATTTAACAAAACTTCACAAAGATGGATCTGTTGCTACTGTTTGCTGTTAAACAGACATCTGCAGTTATTCAGATAATTTCCCACAGAGCATCTCATAAAATAAATGTTCTCCATTATTTTCTCCATTTTTGTCTCGTTTAGCTCTGTATTAACAAAATAAAGTAGACTTTATAACAGCCGGTGGACAAAAACACAGACAAGCCGGCGTTAAAACTCTTTATACTTAAATTAATCTGCGATCTGAATTTCCAAAACAATCAGAAATGTATACAAATGAATTTTCATGTATATTTTACATGAATGTCTGTAAAAGACGAAGTGAAAAAGCATAAAAAAAACTATTCAAATTATTATTGCAGATCGAATATTCAACCATTCGTGCACATCCCTACAAACCAGTGCCTTAACCCTCACAACCAAAGTTACTAATCTCCTTAACTCATCTAAACTACTGTATTTCATCTCATATGGGCGGGGCTTTATCAGTGTGGGGTCACATTAACAAGATAATCAAAACAGCATGTCTAATGAGACCGCTTTGGTTTAATGTAGATTAAAAAAAGAATTGGTTGGATTTTTTTTTGTAGGGTGGTTGTTTTCACACACTGCCAACACACATTTTTGTCCAAACACCTTGTAAAATTGCGTAATTAGCACTAAAATCAAGACTAGAATATAAACGTGTCCTGTTTTTTAACAAACAATGAAGAGTTATTTAAACCAAAGTTGTCCTTCTCATTCTTACGTTGCCTATTTTCTTTGTTTACCCCCGAGACAATTTCCCATTCCTTATTTCCTCCAACATCAAGCACAACAGGATGTGCATCTTTTATCTCCAGCGTGACAGATCACAAGGGTTCAAGAGAGCAGCGTTTAAACACTAGCCAAACACACACTGACACTATCTCCACCATCTCTGTGTCAGAAACGTTCAGGAAACTTCTCATCACTTCGGCATGTCGAATAAAAATGATCTCGTCTTATCTCAGCAGAATAGATAGAAGATAGAGGGATGATACAGCTTTGACAAGTTGTGAAAGCAGGACACTTAGAATATATGGTAGTCTATGTGCCGGGTATGTTTACACACACACACACACACACACACACACACACACACACACACACACACACACACACAAGTACAGAGAATAAAATAAGAAATAAACACATTCATTTGCAAATCAATATTTGATGTCCAACCCTAGTGACCTAAAACAGTCATCTTGTCTGATGTGAAATCTAGTTACAGTATCTCTTATCATGGCTGTGATTTGGATTTTGTTCAGATAAATTGCTTTTAGATCGAATCATTAGCTTTCAAAGCCAAGTGGGTCTGGCGAGTCGCAGTAACCTCACACTCCAGAATGTCGGTTTAAGTCAGGCACTGTCAAGTTTTATATCCGCCTTTAATTGGTTCTAAAAATATGAGAGTCAGCTTGCATCAAGCCAGCAATAGCCGGTCATTAGACTGTATTTATTCAGCGTTCCTCAGTGGCAGGTGCAGCAGGTTGTTATTTAGCCAGGAAATGAGGTGGAACCGTGTCTCTATTAGATTGAATGTGCCGTGGTGGTTGAGTATCATAAGAGATACATCAGGCCTGATTGCATAACGCAATTGTTTTCGCTTCTTTATAAAGCAATATCACAGACAAGGCCTCCACCGCCCCAGGGCAGGCTAGCTCTCACGCTAGCTGTGATGTATGACTTGAGGAAATGCATTCATTTTTACTGAGAGCAATTTCTTTCTCTTTCCCAACACGCTTATCCCAGGACGCTAAGATGGGCTTTGGAATTGCTGTGTCTGGGGGCCGAGACAATCCTAACGTGGAAAACGGAGAAACGTCCATCATTGTGTCAGACGTTCTGCAAGGAGGACCAGCCGATGGACTGCTCTTGTAAGCTTCATTAACCATGCTTATGCAAACGTGTTTAGAGTATAAGTACACCATTATTTTACCTCAGCATAGCCACGTTAATAAGTGGGTCAGTGACAAAAAAGGTTTGGCAAGATAAGAAATTCAAACCTTTTTAAAATACTTGTTTTAAAAGCATGCATCAGGTTTATTTCAATGCACATAGTTTATTTATGTAAATTTTATGCATTAAAAATAACATTTGCAGCATTTTTATGAAAATAAGAATGGATCTGAAAATGTCAAATGGTGTAACCGCCAATTGCGCCAAAGAATGAGAAATATTAATTATTTTATCCACCTTGATGGCATGTATGCATAATTATAAAAAAAAACATTTTAAATTATTCTTTTATTAGTTATTTCTAAATGTAAATTTGAATGCGTTTTTGTAATATTTGTCCAGACATATGCTGAAAACAGCTCTGTTTTCTAAATACACTTTGACAAATGCTGTAAAAATGTATGTAAAAAATCATATTACACTAAACTAGATGATTATATTTTATGCCACATTATATTTAATTTAATGAATATATTTATATTTGAATTAAAAAAAACTAGTTACACCAATTGAGACAGACCAGTTACACCACATTGACATTTTTGCAAATTTATTTAGAAATTTTAACCGTTTTACATTTAATTGAACCATACGGACACAAAATAATTAACGTCACGTCATTGACCCAAGTATTGTGTTTACCCATGTATTCCCAAAAAAAAGGATTTTATAAGCTTTAAAAGCTTACAATTTTTGTCCCTTTGACAAACGACTGTTCTGCAAAAGTAAAAAGGTTACTTTCATAAGCTTTTACACATTGTTTAAGTTGTAAATGAAATGGTGTAAATATAAAGACACAGATTTAAATGTCTAATGTCTATTTTGTTTTGTTGTGGACAGCGAGAATGATCGCGTTATATTGGTCAACTCCATCCCCATGGATAATGTGCCTCATTCTTTTGCTGTGCAACAACTTCGAAAATGTGGGAAAGTGGCCAAAATAGTGAGTATTGTCTAAGTGAACTGTAAAAGACGCCACCTTGTTTATTTGTTGTGAATATCAACATTATTTCGAATTAAAAGCATAATACATTTTTTTCTAGTGTAGAAAATGTTAATAAATATTTATATTCTTATGGCTTTTCAAAAATGATGCTGCTAAAATTAAATTAAAGATTTTTAATTCCTTAAGCTTTTTTAAAAATTTATCTGAACACTGAATTAGGTCATTTTATATGAAAACATTTGGTAACAGGTGGATAAAATAACTATTTTAAGAATAATTTGCTTATATATCCCCACAGACTGTAAAGAGGGCTCGCAAGGTGCCTGTCCTCAAGCGTCCCCCGTCCCCAAGTGTGGACAGCCGTGACTACAACATATCCAGCTACTACCCTGAGGACAACCGCAGCGTTCACAGTGACCCCGACTCCGATTATCTCCGGGGAAATGGCGGCCTTAGCATCCCCCGTGACCGGGATCGTGACCGCAGCCTTGACAAGAGCCGGAAAGACTACTTGGAACCAGATTACCGGAGTTACGACTCCCGGAGAGAGCGGAGCAGAGGCAGGAGCACGGAGAGATCACCCAGCTCGGATGGCGGTTACCGAAGGGACGGCAGCCGGGGTCGGACGCTGGAGCGTGGGTCCAGCCCTGAGCCTTCCTATCAGAGGCAGCACAGCAGAGGCCGTGGGGGAGGAGGTAGCCCTGTCGGAAGTTACGGGAGGGACCAGGGATACGACACGCGGAGGTATGACTCTCGGCCGGATGAGAGGATGCTGAGAAGTCACAGCAGGGACCGGCTACAGGATAACTCACCGTCTCCCAGCAGAGATCGAGTCAGGGGAGGAGACCGTCACAACCTTGAGCCACTAGAGCCGCCTGTTAATGTAATGCTGGTGAAAAACAGGCCCAATGAAGGTGAGAGCTGCTGGATTTAAGCTTCCTTGTGAAAGCAAATGAAAAATCATGTTGATCACGTAGCATGATATACTGAGTAACTTTGCTAAACAAAACCAATGCTTGATACCGATTCATTGTAGAGTACGGTCTTCGATTGGGCAGCCAGATCTTCATTAAGGAGATGACCAGCACGGGATTGGCTGCCAGAGATGGGAATCTTCAGGAAGGTGACATCATTCTTAAGATACCTATCAGACCCCTTACAAAATAACCACAGTATTGTGATTACTTTACACACTCGAGGTGTTAATTTATGGATTTTTTTAAGATAAACGGAACGGTCACTGAGAATCTCTCTCTAAGCGATGCCGGCAAGCTGATTGAAAAATCACGAGGCAAACTGCAACTGGTGGTCCAACGAGACCATAGACAGGTCCTGGTGCGCATTCCTGCTCTGGCGGACAGCGACTCTGAGCCTGACGGTACGTTTTTTTCCTATAATATACTATTTTATTTTAGGTTACTCTCCGGTGCAGCGATGATGCTCCCCTCTGCTGGGTTTTTCTCCAACATCACACTTTAATTAAAAGCAGATAGCACAGATTGGCTGAGATAAATCAGATTTGTAATATCATGTACATGTTCACCAGGCGCAGGGGCTGTAATAAATGATGGGTAATTATGCAAGTAACTATTCATGGACTGGAAATGAGAGTATGGAGGCACAGAATTAATTTGTCACTACTGGTGCCAGAACAGGTTATCACCCAGTGTCATAGTTTCGTATAGATTTAATGAGTAAATACATACAGTTAATGAAAATGAAATGCTTGTACTGCCATACACACTGTTCCTTATTAACCCTTTATAGCAAAGCTTTGATATTTATTTTATTATCCCCATGTTCACTTGGGCTGCGTCCAAAATCTCTAAAATACTGCCTTCAGAAGCAGCATTCGAAGGCGTCAAGGCACGTCCAAATCCAATGTTTGGTTTACGTCCTGTCTCTTGAGATACCTTCATTGTATTGTCCAGCCTGATCTCATGAGAATTCAGACATGTTTTACAAGTTGGCTAATTTGGATGAATTTGTATGAATTAATCATGCAGAAACATTCGATTATTAAAAAAAAACAACGAAACCTAGAGCTGCACGATTAATCGTTAAAAGATTGTGATCTCGATTCGACCCCCTTAAACTAACTTAATCCAGTATTTCTACGATTCAGGTAATTAGGAAAGACACAGTCTCTGCAATTCTCGCGACAACATGCAATCACTAACAGCAGCCGCGATGACGCTGTTTTACTACCAAAAAGAGGATCTTATTCCGGATCTTATCCCGTCCGAACGGGCTTTTATCTCAGGGGGAAACATTGGCTGCGTCCAAATAACCACACTTGCTGTCTTTGCACTTGACCACTTGACTACTTACATGACGTTTTTCTGTATTTGGCCAAGTGTTCTAGTGGGTGTGAAGATTAAGCATGCCGACGAGAGCATCAAAAAACGCCCTGGCTGCCCTGCACTCTGACGCTCAAATGCATTCTCTGGAATCCTCTCAAGCTGAGGTTTCCGTCTTCCGATTGGTTGCCGCCGAACGTTTCCGCCCCCGTTGATTGGTTGCAGCCGAACCCCGTCATAGCTCATTACCATAAAGTTAATGTCAATCCATGTGAGCTTGTGGGCGTAGTTTAGTCAAAAAGCTGTTTTACTGAAGTCATTAAAGCAGGAAGTAGAGAGCTGTAGTCCAAACCGGCCGTTCGCTGTAGGCTTTAAAAGGCGAATTCTGTTAAAGAAAATATATCGCCTATCAGTGAACTTTGAGCTTTATCATTTTACAGGTATTATTTATGCTATTATAGCAACATTACACCCTAACTAGTGTTTTAAAAATCGCATCAGAAAGAACGTGGTCTTTAATACAAAATTAGCCACCTCTTAAAATATGTACGAATTGCTATGAGATAGCGTTGTCTTGTCCCACAATTCTATGTGTGGGGGTTCGCATGGAATGTGATTGGTTGAGCCTGGTCGAGTTCAAAAAAATAAAATGGCGGCTAAGAAAGGTGTTGGAGCACAAATGTAGTGTAAACAAAGTTAAATGTTCACTTTTTATACCTTTTAATTGCATTTCTAGCGAGAAATTAGTATTGTAGTTTTTAAATATGGGATTAGTCACAAAGGCCCCGTCTGTTTAAATTTTAAACATAATTCCATAACGCTGCCTATGAAGGCTGTCTGAATGTGTTTCCTGTACATGCCTTCATGCTGCTGAAGTCATTGCCTTATGAGGCAGCGAGGCGTCAGATTTCGGACGCAGCCTTGGTTTTAAAGGGATAGTTAGGCAATAACTTCTGCCAGTATTTACTTACCGTGAAGTTTCATTTTCTTGTTTAAATGCTAATGTGTCCTGATGCGTCCTGTACGGTCACCTACTTTCACACAATGTAATCAGTGCACCAGCACAAGCGTTTTAAATATGGTATGTACAGCTTTATAAGTATAGCCATATAAAAAGTGTATTTATATTTCATGCCCATGTGGTCTCCACATTGTCAGAAAAATGGTCCCAAGCAGTCACTGGGGCACTACCATTTAAAGGGACACTCCACATTTTTTGAAAATATGCTCATTTTCCAGCTCCCCTAGAGTTAAAAATTTGATTTTTACCGTTTTGGAATCCATTCAGCCGATCTCCGGGGCTGACGGTACCACTTTTAGCATAGCTTAGCATAATCCATAGAATCTGATTAGACCATTAGCATTGTGCTAACAATAACCAAAGAGTTTCAATATTTTTCCTATTTGAAAGTTGACTCTTCTGTAGTTACGTCGTGTACTAAGACCGACAGAAAATTTAAAGTTGATATTTTCTGGGCGGATGTGGCTGGGAACTATACTCTCATTCTGGCGTAATAAGCAGGGACTTTGCTGCTGTAGCATGGCTGCGGGGGGTGCAGTGATGTTGCGCAGCGCCTGAAGGTAGTCCCCTTGGTAACTTTTAATAGCAGGGGACTATTTTCGGGCACTGTGTGGTGTCAGTGCGCCTGCTCCACCCATGGTAGGGCAGCAAAGTTGATTGATGCGCTGAAATGAGAGTGTAGTTCTTAGCCATATCGGCCTGGAGAATCGCAACTTTTGGTTTTCCGTCGGTCTTGGTACACAGTTTGGCTACAGGGGAGTCAAGTTTTGGATAGGAAAAGTGTCGAAACTCTTTGGTTGTTTTTGAGCGCAATGCTGGTGGGCTTGTCGGATTCAATGGATTGTGCTGAGCTGCGCTGAAAGTGCTAGCGCCAGACCCAAATGTGAACTTTTTATAAAGGTAATGCCCCAGTGACATCGGGACCATTTTTGACCATTTCTTTTCTACCAGGTGTCTATTAAACACATGGACCAGATTAGATTAGATGCGGCTGTCTGCATGCTTAAAATAGAAATTCTATTTTTGTGTTCTCTTTTTTTCAGATAATACAGATATGTCTTACTTTTAACTGATGGACCGCAGAGATGCAACATAAAGTCTGGTTGCCTTTAATCTTTAATCATGATTTTGCCTCAAAAACCTGTAAAACCTTCACACTGTGCTCTTATATTTTTATGCTAACCTTCTTTTTAATACCCTTCATAATCAATAAATGAAACTATTCAATGTTACGTTTGTGTGGTGGTGACTTATTTATCCATGTTGCTGTCAGTTTTTGGAAGGATAACACAATCTCTCAGATGCTATTTCATACTCTTCAGCTGTTGTTAGGGCGGGACAGCTGCGTATCGTATCGCTCATTCAGACATAACACCCTTGAGTTATTAAATGCAGGTGGAGATGCAGGGTCCTCGAGCATTTCCATTTTTTTCCATTTGAAAATGACTCACCGTGGGCATCGAGTATGTTGTTCCCCGCTGTTTAGCCAAGTAAAAACAAGGTGTGATTTACATCCTGCCGCAGAAAAGCATCGCTTACGGTTTATTGCCTCTCACGCACTCTACTTTTCATTTTGACTACATGATGCGGTGGTCGGCCCTCGGCTAGCTCCTCATTTTAATTTTGCATTGTATGCAAAAAGCTGTGACTTTATGGTTGATCTAGGAAGCTTAAGAATCGCTGTGATAAATCAATTCGGTTCCCTCTGTGTTTTTCCAGATTTTGTGTGTTTGCATGCAAGTGAATGTAATGGCACCATGCTAATTTGCTTTATTGTTGCATGTGAATTTATATAATTGTGGTCGATGACCATATTAAAATGCTTTTACATTGATTTCTCATCCATATGTACAAGTAAAAATGATGGTATCAGTTGAGTTATGATTGCCTTTATAAACAGTAATAATCTATTAATATTTTATTAATTTGCATTGTTACTGGTGTTATTTAAATAATGAAATGTTCTTGCTCATTTAGTAATAAACTGTATGTGTGTGTGCAATTTGTGTGTGTGTGTGTGTGTTTTGTGGGCTGAATGGATGAGTGTGCTTTGAACTAAACCAGAGGTCGTGGCTTTGCTGTTTTGGGTTGTAGTCAGGGATTGAAACATGCAGCTGTCTCCTCTCTGTGGTTTTGTCTCCTCATAAGACATCGACTGTAATTTTATCCCCACCCGACAGATGGAAACACGCCTTGTTCTTCAGCAGTCTGGAAAACGCCCACTCTCTCCTATTTCTTGTTATTTATCAGTAGCTATGTTTACATGTACCTTAATCATCACTTCTGAAGAAAATGACCAAGGCGAAGTTATAGTTAAAAGTTTTATTGCCATGTAAGCTTTTATATCAGACTTTGTTCAGAATCTGATGTAGAAATTTTAAAATAAATGCCTTGCATGTGATCTTCCACACGTTAAAGGGATAATTTACACAAGGATGAAAATTTTGTCATGGTTTGCCCCTTATCATGTTGTTGCAAACCTGTATAAATTTCTTTGTTCTGGTGGGCACGAATGAGGATATTTTGGGGGAGTGTTTGGGACCGGACCGTTGGCGAGACCCATTGACTTTTATAGTAGTAAAAAGAATACTGTGGAGGTGGATGGGACTCGCGGATGGTTTGGTTGCGAACATTCCTCGGAATGTCTTCCTTCGTGTTCATCAGAACAAAGAAATGTACGGATTTGTAGCAACATGAAGGTGAGTGAATCGTGACACAAGTTTCATTTTTTGTCGAACTGTCCCTTTAACTCATTCCCCGCCAGCCTTTAAAGTTTCCCACCAGCATTTTCCGTGATTTTCACAAATGTTTCACAAAATGGAAATCAGAAAATTTTTCTTCTATAAATATATAAATATACAAATATATCAAATAAGAATACACTGCAAAAAATTACTTTCAGGAGGGATTGTGCTTGGTGTTTTTGTCTTGTTTTCAGTGGAAGTGTCTAGAGGTTCTTGAATTGAGATGCTTTTTCTTGCTGTGCAAAACGACCCAAATAAGTCTAGTTTTTAGACCAGAGGTGTCAAGTTTGGGTGAGTTTTGCATGGAGGAAGCGGGAAAGTCTGCTAATGGGGTAAGCAAAAATCTCTAAAATTGTTCTTAAACACTAAATTCAGGAGAAAATCTGGAGACATTTGCTTGCCCCATTGGCAGATTTTTTTGCTTGTTTATGCACAAAATCACTTAAATTTGACATTTTTGGTCTAAAAACTAGACTTATTTGGGTCGTTTTGCTCATCAAGGGGGAGCATCTTTATTTGGGAATTTTTAGATATTTTTACTGGGAACAGGACAGAGATACTAAGTACAATTTTTCTTACGTCATTTTTTGCAGTGCAGACAGGGTAGGTTTCTTCGAAAATACCAAATTTTGAGCAAAAAGCATTTTTGTAAAGGAATTTTGTTAGTGATTAGATTCAGAATGGTTATTAAAACATACACAGAGTTTTAAATGTTGAAAAAATTGTTTTTCCTTTAGTTTTTTATAAATTGGGTAATCATGGCCATCTAGTGGATAATAGCGGAATTACAGATTACAATAAAAACTTGATAGGAAAGCGTCATTGGCAGGGAAATGTTTTCTCTTAATTGACAAGATACATCGTCAATGGCGGGGAAATAGTTAATGTTTTTAACTTCCTATTAGGTACAAATAAACAGTGCATTGCAGAATATAGGCGGATTAAATTTAAACATGCATGTTAACCTAATCAATAAATCAACCAACATACACACACACACACACACACACACCAATATCTAAACCTTTTAAGATCAAGAATTAAAAATGAAAACCAAGGTCGAGAAATACAGTTCTTCACTTTGTTACCAATATTGTGTATTATACATCTGTGTTAGCATATTAGCTCCACGTGTTAACACCCACAGCAGCTGAACAGCCGAGTTGGTTTGCTCTTTTATGGATGGAGTGTGTATTAGATTTGGAGGACAGTCACGCTTCCACCCATCAACAGCGCTCAGAAGAGCAGAGGAGTTCTGTTAATTCACTGGACGTGCACTTAGATTCACCAGCAGATCACACAGTAACTTTTTCCTTTTTCCACCGGTCGACTTTCTGTCTGGCTTTCTTTTTCAGGGCGACACCTCATTCTCGTTCTGCTTTGTGCTCTGCATCTTGTTGGTTTTACTCATAAACAAATTACTCTTAACTATCCTGGACAAAGTAGAGCTTTAGAAACTCAGATGGTTTGAGAAATTTGTGTCAGTATTTACTTTTTCTCATGTCGGTCGAAATCTGTATGACTCTCCTTTTTTTAAAGGAAAACACCACCGTTTTGCTATATTTTACTATGTTTTTACCTCAACTATGCATACCATATTTACTGGTGTAACCCCTCATGTAACAGTCTTTAAATAGGGAAAACATGGATGTGTTTGGTGGCTTCTAAATTCATCCCTGTTTGGATCCTAAGGAATGAATGGGGCTAGGCTAAATGCTAACACATTCACGACGCGCTGTACAAAAATGAAGTGCACGCATTGAAAAAAGATGGGTATGTATTAATTAATCTAAGCTGAGGTAAGAACATGGTAAGGTGTTGAGGGACTGTGGTGTTTTCCTTTAAAATTTGATGTTTTGAAGAATCCATAAACAGTAAAAGTTGTTAAAAGTATGCAAAAGCTTTGTATGAGAAACTTATAAAATAATTGTTAGTTATTCACTAATAATGGTCTACTCTGGTTAACAACTCACTAAGGTGAATAATGACTTCATTTTAATCTGTTTCTCAGACAGGGCTTTAAAGATTTAAAATATAGCACAGTATATTATAATATCAGCGCTACCAGCTGTAGTCACTATAGGCTGTCATTGTATGAAAACGATTCTTCATAATATCTAATTTAATGCTACACATATAAAAGAAAGTCATGCAGGATTTGAACATTACAAGGGTGAGTAAATAATGACACAATTCAAAACTCTTCCTTTAAAGGCACAATATGTAGGATTTTCAGCAATAGAGGTCGCTATTTCACAAGAACAAGCCTAAGGTGATGCTCCAGCTAAGTATCAGGGTTTCCCCATGATTTACTCACCCTCAAGCCCATCACCCAAATTTGGAGTTGGTTTGGTAAATGTCCTTGCTTTTCCAGGCTTATAGAGGTAGAAAAAAAAGCGGGATCAGGGAGCCACTTTGAATCCCAGATAAGTCCATCCATCCTTTTCAGGGGTGGTCCACACGGCTCCAAGGGGTTAATAAAGGTCTTTTGTGGGTTAGTCCAAGATGGCGTCGTTATCTGTAACTAGTTATTACAGTTTTTAAAGTTTGAAATATAGATATTTTTCTTACAATATCGCATTGATTATCCGCAAAGGACCTTTATTGAACCATTGTAGCCGTTTGGATTGCCTGTGTGAAGGATGGATGCACTATTTTGGGGGTTTAAAGTCAGAAGTTGCTCCCTGATCACTGTTTTCTGCCGTTGTAGGTTTGGAAAGGCAGGGACATTTATTAAAATGACTCCAAATGTGTTCGTCTGAAAGATGATGGACATATACAATATGTATCTCGGATTGCTTGAGGGTGAGTACATCATGGGGTGGTTTTGATATTTGGCTGGACTATCCCTTTAATGACATTATGAAGTGAAACAATGGGAGATGTTTTCACCATCCGGAGACGTATGTAATTTGCTAAACATGTTCATGGATGAGGTAATGAATTAATGGATATTTAGATATTTTATTACAAACATCTTACATATTGTGGCTTTAACTTCAATGAGCTTTTATGTATGCAGGGATCAGCTGCTTTTGCACACAGCTCTGCTCTCCAAGACAGTTTGCTGTAGATGTCACTTCTATTTCTGTCTTTTTCTTTGGCTTCTTCAGGGTGTTCTGTCCTTATGATTAATCTTACCTGTTCGACATAACTTCTGCCTCTGTATAACACTGCTATTGTTTTTTTTACAACAGCTTTATGAAATTTGGTGTCTATATGAATCCTTGCGTTGTGCCATTTCATTACACCCTTGACTCATCTTGTGCTCAAAATTACAGGGTTATAAACAAAAACTGTTATAACGGGGCAGATCTTGGCAAATTAACACCAAGTCGACAGTAACATGGTGGTCCGTGTTTGTGGTTGTGGGTCCGCTTAATTCTGTCTCCACTGGGCCTCGTCTCTTTCCTGTTTAGAGTAAAGGGAAATTGATTGATTCTCATTGTAGATACTTGTTTTTTCCCCAGATATCTCTGAGATGGAGTCGTATCATTCCTACTCACCACAAGATGACCAACGGTCGCGTCAGTCCGACCTTTCCTCACATTCTTCTAATGATGTGGCACGAGAGAACGCCAGGTGAGCTTTATTGCACTGTATAATTTATGTGCATGAATTATGAGCACCTCAGCACATACTGGAAATGCATAACACAGTGTCCACTGCAAAAAATGACTTTCTTACCTAGTATTTTTGTCTTGTTTATAGTGCAAATATCAAAAAATTCTTAAATCAAGATGCATTTTCTTGATGAGCAAAATTACTTTAGAAATTAGACAAAAAATATGAAATTTAAGTGAATTTGTGCTTAAAACAAGCTAAAAAATCTGCCAGTGGGCTAAGCAAAAAATCTTTTTTAAACAAGTAATTCAAGACCAAAAAATGCTTGTTTTATGCACAAATTCACTTAAATATTATATTTTTTGTTTTAAAACTAGACACATTTAGGTCATTTTGCGCTGCAGAAAATTACTTTCTTAGTTTGTATTTTTTTTAAGTGATTTTGTGCATAGAACAAGAAAAAAAATCTGCCAATGGGGTAAGCAAAAAAATCTTGAACATTTTTCTTAATCACTAAATTCAAGAATAATTCAAGGAAAATGTGCTTACCCCATTGAGAGATTTATTTGCTTGTTTTATGCACGAAATCACTTACATTTGATATTTTGATATTTATCATATTGATAAAGCCCCGCCCACTAATTGGACTGTGTTGTATTATCAGGGAGGAACATCAAAGCCGATTGGTCAAGATACCTGTGACATCATCTCCTTACAAAACCCCAGATCCACCTCCAGCTCTGGAGAGAGAAGAGCCACGTGAGGAAGAGCCACCTCGTAAGAAAGCCTCATAGTTTGATGTTTGAATAAAAACCTGCGCTTTTTGTTTGTAGATAAATAGTTTTCAAGTGACACAGTTTACTGTCATATTTTTTTTTTCACTACAATGCCAGATTTTGACAGATTATGAGACAAAATATTTTGAATAAAAAATCATTATCCAAACTTTGGTAAACTGTTAAGGGCCATGTCTGTTAAAATCTCTTTTATTTTCAATATACAGCAGCATTAAAGACAACCCCCAAAATCCTGCTCAGACCCAGCCCGGAGGATGAAGCTGTTTACGGGTGAGTAAAATTCTGTAAAGAACCTCCAGGTTCAATTTTTTTTTATCCACTGAACTAAGATCTTATCCACTAACCAAACCTGAAGACAATCACAACACGCTCGGTGTACACTGGTTCAGAGCATTTGTTCTGTTCATCTGTTCATTCGAGAAGAAGTTATGTTTTTTGATGAAAACATTCCAGGATTTTTCTCATTTTAATGGACTTTAATGGACCCCAACACTTAACAGTTTTAATGCAGTTTAAAATTGCAGTTTCAAAGGACTCTAAACGATCTCAAACGAGGTATAAGGGTCTTATCTAGCAAGATGATAGTCATTTTTGGCAAGAAAAATAAAAAATATGCACTTTTAAACCACAGCTTCTCCCCTTCCTCCGATCCTGTGATGCGCCAGTGCGACCTCACGTAATACGTCAACACGTCAAGAGGTCACGGATGACATATCGAAACTACGCCCCAGTGTTTACAAGTGTGAAGAAAGAGGACCGTCCATACGTTGTTGTATGTGGAATGATACTAATAAATGTCTTTGTGTCAGTTTATTGTTTAAAATGGTCCACAATTGTGCGTTTCATATATGTAACGCGTGACCTTTCCACGTCATTACGCAGTTACGTTACGACGCGCTGGCGCGTCAGATAGCTAGAGAAAGAAGAGAAGTTGTGGTTTAAATGTGCATATTTTTTATTTTTCTTGCCAAAAATGACAATCTTTTCGCTAGTTAAAACCCTTATGCCTCGTTTGGGATCGTGTTGAGTTCTTTGAAACTGCAATTTTAAACTGCATTTAAATTGTTAAGTGTTGGGGTCCATTAAAGTCCAAAAAATCCTGGAATGTTTTCCTCAAAAAACATAATTTCTTCTTGACTCAACAAAGAAAGACATCAACATTTTGGATGACATGGTGATAAGTAAATTATCTGGATTTTTTTAAATTAACTAATCCTTTAACTGTTTCTTTAAACTCTCAAAAACACATGCGCACTTCAGTGTGGTATATGTGATTAAAGTGTTTACATGGCCGTCCGTGTATTGCAATTAAAATCGACATACATCACATGTTTTAATACGATTATACTTGCTGTTATTGTGAGCTTAATAGCATTATTTTGATCAAAGTATTTTGTTTACATGAGATGAAGTGAAATGGCAATATTCCCTAAATCTCATTATAATCGCATTACAAGGGTGCATGTAAATGTAGTCATTGTTTGCATGGTCTATTTTTTACAGTTTATTCTTACTTTATAAAAGCAATCTTCCCATAACAGTTCCACAAAAAGGCATAAATCTATTCCTGCCAGAAGCTTCATAATGCCTTTCTGAAGTGATGTCACAAGGGAAAACCGTCTCTTATTACAGACCAGAGAAATGTTAGCAAATACCTCATGCTCTCTCTCTCTCTCTCTCTCTCTCTCTCTCTCTCTCTCTCTCCCTCTCAGGCCCAACACAGTGATGGTAAGCTTCCAGAAAGGAGAGAGTGTGGGACTGAGGCTGGCTGGAGGAAATGATGTTGGGATATTTATAGCAGGAGTTCAGGAGGGCAGTCCAGCTGAAGAAGAAGGTCTCCGTGTGGGAGATCAGATCATGAAGGTATAAACAGCAGCGATCATGATTTACTTTTGATTAATATGGAGTATTTTTCCCTGAATGATATTATGCCCATTTTTACAAGGTGTAATATAAGTCTCAGGTGTGTCTGGGAAGTTTCAGCTTAAAATACCCCACAGATCATTTATTATAGCATGTTCAAAATGCCACTATTTGGGTGGTAGCAAAAAAGTGTTTTCAGGAGTGTACCTTTAAATGCAATAAGCGACTGCTCCTCACTCTCTTACCAATAGACAGTAAGTGCTTTCGGTTAAAAATAGATCTGATTCCTGTAAATACAGTCTGAGACAATAGTATATTTAGCCGCATTAGCGCTACAAGTGCTAAAACACATTTAAAAAAGCTTTTGGGTCATATGAATCAGTCAGTCAGTGGCTGTGGGCACGGCTTTATCAGTGTGATGTCACATTAACAAGAGAATTGAAACAGCATGTCTAATGAGATTGTTTGATTTAAGTAAGGAATAATTGACGACAGGCCATTGAATTATAAGAAAATAATGCACACCCAAGGTGGTAATTCGCGTCGTGCCGTTACACCGCGGGTGTGCATTATTTTCAAATAATTCAAAGGACCGGAGTCAGTAATTCTGCTTATACCACTGTTACCACAAACATTGCTCTGTTGCCTATTTTTGGACATTTGAAAAGTTAGGTGTGCGGTTATCGAAAAATAATGCATGCCCATGGAACATTTCTCAACCAGTCAGAATACAGCATTTAACAGACCCGTGGTATAATGGAAATTAAAAACGGACTGGGAGGTTTTTTTATTGTAGGGCTGTTGTGAAAAAAAACTTTCATCCTTCATTAGTTCTCTTTTTATCACCTCTCAAATATGGGAAAAAATCCAAAATTTTGAGCAAAAAGCTGAAATAATTGCAATTCGACTTTTGTTAGATATCAGATTCAGAGCATACATACAGTTTTTACTGATTTTGGATTAATAGTAGGGCTGGGTATCGGTTTAGATGTTAAAGATCGATTTGATTTTGTATTTTATATTTTTAAGCTATAAAATCGATTCGATTCAGGTTCTCTGGTCGTTTTTATTCTCGATTCAACTCAATGAATATAGATTTAATACAAATACTATATTTATAAAAAAGAACAAAAGTTTACAACTGGGTAATTAATAAAAAGAAATAAAAGCCACAACGCTATCGTTGCGTCTTGCTTGCGAAATCTAAAATGCTTCCATACCTCTGACTTTTTATGTGAAGGTGGCATCAATGTCGACGAAGCACCTGAAACCGCCATTTTAAGCACTGAATGAATGAATGACAGGCTCGCCTCTCGCTCCTTGGTAACATCGCACAAGGCAAAAAGAGGGTGACATCTAGTGGAGAAGATGAGTAATTAGATTAACGTTAATCTTACGTTCAATGTTTGCGGAAATAAATATGAAAAAAATTGGTTTCGTGGCCTTTGAGAATCGATTTTGAATTGACCGCGTAAAAAAAGATTAATCGAAAAAATTGATATTTTTTTTTGCCCAGCCCTAATCAATAGATGCTTCAGTGTTTTATTAATTGGGTACTAGGGCCACCTAGTGGATAAAAGCGGAAATATGGATTGCCATAAAAACTTGTTATTGGCAGGGGAGCGTTTTATCTTAATTGACTCGTCAATGGCAGGGAAAGCGTTAATGGTGATTGGCTTAACCACCCTCTCTGTGACCCCTAATATTACACATGGTTTTCTCAATTGTACTGTATGACCCCATTATATAATAACTCAAACATTTACAGTACTATAAATTTAAATCAGGAAGTCAGATTTATTATTTTGTAACAATTATATGCCAATGTGAAAATTGTCAAACATCGCTGAACGTATTAGCAACACTTTCTTTTTAACCGTGTGTGTTATCTGTTTCTCTTTAAAGGTGAATCATGTTGACTTTCGGGGCATCGTGCGAGAGGAGGCTGTGCTCTTCCTGCTAGAGATCCCGCGGGGGGATGTCGTGACCATTCTGGCACAGAATAAATTGGAGGGTGAGTGCACGAAAATCCAAAAACATTGAACACTGCCTTTTGCTTCATCTGCGGAAAGACCTCTTTTCCTGTCAATAGTCATGGCAGGAGTTAAAAGGCAGCCGGGCCAGATGGAGTACAATACAGTGGCTGTGTTCCAAATCTAGTGAGCTGCTTTGCTTTCTGCTGTCTCCATTTCTTTTTTACTGTCTGCATAGGCTGCTGCTTTCTAAGGCAGCATCATAAGCAAAATGCCTCAGAAGTCACACCCATAGACTGTTGGCTGAACGTCTGATGCATATGGCACACCTACCTGTAAACACTTCAGCAGATTTGAAGTCGTCCTCTGATTGGTTGAATTACACAGGATTACCAGGAAATGTGTGTGTCTCGATATTTAATCGTACACAAAGCTGTCTGATCTAAGAACAAAGCTGTTGTGTTTATATCATTGATAGTATCAAGATAGAATAAACGCTGTATTTTTAAAAGATATTTTAAAATGTTTGCCATTGTTGTTATAATCCTTAGAGATGTTCATGAGCGATGGTTGCACACCAATCTGTTATTGTGGTGAAATCTCCACGCCCCTAAACATGACGTGGCACAAAGCGAAACGTGATTGGTGGCATAACGTGTTAGTTATATGGCCTCTTGGGCAGTCCTTGGGCATTTAAAGCGGCCATGGTTCCCAAACCTTCAGTATGTTGGTCTGGCTACGTGAGACTAATGGAAACCAGTCTAGTTACAGTCATCCACATGCACCTCACAAACAACGCTCCTCACATCAAGCACATAAGAGACTTAACTTTGGAATAACTTTCATAGACGTTGAGACAGAGTTTGAAGTTAGCATGTTGCTAAGCTAACAACAGAATATTATGTGCAACAATTCATATTTTATAAGATGTAAAGCTGTTTGCACACAGCCAGTGACACGAGTGACACTGACTGTAACAACAGGAAGTGAGCGTGTTCAGCTATGCGACAAAGTACAGCGTTCCCACGGGTCCTTGAAAGTTTGTGAATCTGGGGGGGGAAATTCAAGGCCCTGGGAAGGTTTTGAAAATATACCTACATAGATACAGGTCATTGAAAGTGCTTGAATCTATTTTATGCTGGAAAAAATTCATATTCAGATGTAGTGTAGGATAATATAAAATTTCTAGCCTTTTAAGCACACATGCTAAACTGTTGGCTTTAAATTCTTATATCTTCTGTATGCCAATGTTTATTTATACCAAAATGCTTTTTTGCATAGTTGTGTTTAACAAATGAAAAGATCTCGGGTTACGTATGTAACTGTTGTTTCCTGAGAAGGGAACGAGACGCTGCATCTCCCTTGCCATACTTCCTGTGTCCCTGTAACGCCATATTTGGCAATATTTCAGATAGTGATATACTTCCTGGCTCCCGCGTCACCCTGTCTTTGTCGTTAAGCCTCACCATTGGTTAAATTTGATGTACACATTCAGACGCACTTACCCCTGGAGGCGTCCCAAAAGTGTCACTGCAGTGACGCAGCGCGAGTTCCCTCGAAAGGGAACTGTAACAATGTATCTCAAAAGGTAACACGATGTAACCTTGCTCCCCTTTGAAATGTGTCCCCACATTTAGTCCTTGAATTTGAGGGTATTGGACCTGGAAAGTCCTTGAATTTGAAGTTAACTAAGGTGTGGGAACCCTGAAAGTAAAAAACAGTTCAGCTTGCAAATGATTAGCGACTTTTGGGAGTGACTACCAAAGCAGTGGAGTTTACACGGGTACAGTACGCGTGCACTCTTCTGGTGGCGAAAATTGAGTCACGTGCAGTGTACGTGGGCCATACTTGGGCCATAAAATGGACCATACTTGGGCCTTGAAACAAAAAATAGTATAACTCTTAGCATACAAGCCATATTCCTCAAAATATATAACAAACAAACACAACAGAACTTTGTGAAAGTACTTGTTTAATAAGTTTGATTCTGTGTCGAACAGCTTTTGTTAGCCTCTGATGGTCTCTAATAAGTTTACTTGGTTTTGTAATAGCTTCTGTTTGTCTCGCCAGTTTATGATTATGTTGCTAGATCAGATTTGGATCTGTTAAATCTGATGTTTAGGCTGTTATTTACTGGTGATGATGGAGCATTAGATGCATTAAAATATAGTGTGTGTGTTTTAACAGATTTAATTTGTGGCGTAATGCTCGCGCTCTATGTCTGTATTCCTTTCATCCCCACACACTTACTGTAGTGTTTACAGAGGTCTCAGATCAGTACAAACCATTTGTAGCCATTGGCCTGTTAAGTGTATCCATACACAAACACACAAAGCCTCGTTCGTAAGCCCTGCTTTTGATTTCCCCGAAACAGTGGTCAGCAAGTTATTAGATATCTGAAAACCCAGGACTGAATGGTTATTGGTTACCTGGTGCACTCCTGGTAAAGTAATAAATTTACCCTGCCAAAATTACCCATAACCCTATCACACAGTGCCGCAGGGATGACGTATTTTTGCAGGCCAACCAGGAAGTTAGCGGGTCACTGGTTCCCTCACCAAAAAGCCAATTATTTTTTCCTATTTACTTTAGGATTAAAAAATAAGCTTTGCGTTTAAGTGTTTATGACAGTTGCACGTTTTGTCCAACAAGTTCATATTCACAGATCAAGACAACTTTTATGAATTTTGTGCCATCCATTCCTGTCTCTCCATTAAATTTCTCTGTCATTTTCTCCATCTCTTCTTGGTGTGGTGGATATTGTCTCATGGGAGGATGAGGACTGGCACTGTGTGGGTTTGAAGCTCATTTGGTCTGAGCGGAGACAGATGTGATGTCAGAGATTTAATTAGGACTAAAGTAAATCTTGACTACTGATACTTTTATCCTGTGAATTCTGGGTCAAACTATGGGTGGAAAGCACACTAATGATGCCCATCATTTTATTGATTCTCTATAGCAGGGGTCTCCAACCTTTTTGATAAAACAATATGGATATGGAGGGCTACTTTTTTGATATAGTCTACTCAAAACTTTTTTGTTTTACTTGTTGATATGTTTTATCATTGTTTAAAGGTGCAGTGTGTAACTTTTAGAAGGATTTTGCCCGCAATGCAATATAATATACAAATTCTAGACTTTTTAAGCACACATGCTAAACTGTTCGCGTTAAATGCTTATATCTTCTGTATGCGAATGTTGATTCATACCAAAATGTTTTGCTTTACACATGAAAACATCTCTGGTTACGTATGTAACTGTTGTTCTCTGAGAAGGGAACGAGACGCTGCGTCTCCCTTGCCATACTTCCTGTGTCCCTGTAACGCCGCCTTTGACAATATTTCAGATAGTGATATACTTCCTGACACCCGCGTCACCCTGTCTTTGTCGTTAAGCCTCACCATTGGTTGAATTTGATACACACATTCAGACGCACTTACCCCTGCAGGCGTCCCCAAAGTGTCACTGCAGTAACGCAGCCCGAGTTCCCTCGAAGGGGAACTGTAACAATGTATCTTAAAAGGTAACATGATGTAACCTTGCTCTCACTTGAAATGTGTCCCCACATTTAGTCCTTGAATTTGAGGGTATTGGACCTGGAAAGTCCTTGAATTTGAAGTTAACTAAGGGGTTGGAACCCTGAATATAGATACCTATGTTTTCATTGGTGTATAAGACCTTACAAAATGAGCTGTATTGTTTTTTTTTTTACCTCAGAATGAGCCATTTTTATCTACATACACAGCGGGTATTTTCCTGGGCCATGTTTTTACAGTAACCCTATATGGAAAAACTGCTCTACAGAGCGTGTTTGTCACTACGCTGTCTCAGACGATGACATGTTTGTCCTATGATGGCTACCGTAGCTTCTCTTTGTGCTTCAAAAGGGAGGGGTGCAATTCACAATCTCACCACTAGATGCCACTAAAATCTACACACTGTACCTTTAAAATGTTAGCATATAAAGAAGCCAAGCTAATATAAAAATATGTAAGCAATTAATATCAAAATTTAGGCTATTAATTGAATGTGCTTTGGCGGGCAACTTACAAACTCCACGCGGGCACCATGTTGGATAACCCTATGGACAATAAATAGTATATGACATAATAAATTATTGATTGTGTGACACTTCAAAATGCAAAAAAATACCTTGCTTTCTCAGTTCATGAGAACTTTAGATCAGTTGAATGCACTATAAGTCGCTTTAGATAAAAAGCAACTAACAAATGCATGATTTGAATCGTGTTGTACCCTAGTGTACGAAGACATCTTGGTGTCTGGTCGAGGAGACTCGTTTTTCATCCGAACACACTTCGAGTACGAGAAGGAGCTTCCTCAGTGTCTGGCTTTCTCCCGAGGTGAGATCTTCAAGGTGGTGGACACCCTATACGACGGCAAACTGGGAAACTGGCTGGCTATCCGCATGGGCAAAGACAAACAGCTGCTGGAGAAGGGCATTATTCCCAACAAGAGCAGGTAAGAATGGAGATGCCTGAATAATCTGGGGAGTATGCAATGTTTATTTGTACTGGTGTATTTATTTATATCTCTCTCAGGGCGGAGCAGATGGCTAATGTCCAGAACTCGCATAATAAAAGTTCAGGAAGTGACAGGGCAGACTTCTGGAGGCTACGTGGTCAGAGGGCGGCGAAGAAGAAAGATCTGCGGAAGAGCCGAGAGGAAAGTTCTGCAGCTGTCTCGACCCGATTCCCTGCTTATGAGAGGGTGGTGCTCAGGGAAGCTGGATTCCTTGAGAACAGTATGAGGCCGGCGGCCCAATATTTTTCTATTTTGTTTTCATAAAATAGCTTGAACTCACAATGAGTCACCATTTTAAGGGCCGTGATGCAAAATGTGTAAAAAAACATGTTTTTTATTTTAACACGTTCTTGCTTCATGCATCATACGGATTATCCGGCCATCAAAACACAGCAGTTAGCTCTGGTATGATAAGTGAGCTCAGTAATAATTCACCACAGTAAACTGATGCCGTGGACAACGTATCTTAATGTACTTGTAGTGGCCTGTATTGATTATAGCAGTAACAGTCTGAAAAAGTAACGTCTGCTTGCACACAACATTATTCACGCCTATTAGCAGACCTGCCTTTCTCTGTTACTGTACCACTAAGTCTCTACACACACACAGGCGGCAGTGATGTTTAATATGTTTGAATTTTCTTTAAAAAAATATTACCCACGCTGCAAAAAAAATGATTTTCAAGAAAAAAATTCTTAGTATTTTTGTCTTGTTTTCCGTAAAAATATCAAAATATTCTTAAATTAAGATGCATTTCCTTTTTGAGCAAAACGACCCAAGAAAATAAATCTAGTTTTTAGACCAAAAATATTAAATTTAAGTGATTTTGTGCATAAAACAAGCAAAAAAATCTCCCGATGGGGTAAGCAAGTTTTTCTTGAATTTTTCTTGAATTTAGTGTTTAAGAAAATTTTCGAGATTTTTTTGCTTGTTTATGCACAAAATCACTTAAATTTGATATTTTTGGTCTAAAAACCAAAAGTCTTTTTTTGCAGTGTTAATATTCTTAAAAGTTAAAAGTTGTGTTCTTAGAAAGGATGCATTTGCATTTTTATGCCATTTTATTGTCATACATAATCGCTGACATAAAATGGTCTTAAAAAGACGATTATATCGATTATCGCCATTATTTTGGGGGCAATTAACTGACTTTTGAAAAGTAGCTATCATGACAGGCCTACATGCAGCATTTATTAGTAAAACAGCATATGTTAGTGTGGAGATTTTGCAATTTTAAAAGTACACTTAGATACCCTAATTTAGCTGTAATAAGTGAAAAAATCTAGGGAGGTAGATATTTAGTTTTTTTTCCAATTAGTCAGTTGATTGAAAAAAATACTCATTGTGATTAATCGATTGTGAAAATAATTGTTAATTGCAGCCCTAATCTTGATATGTGCCAAAAGCCATAGTTAAAAATTTTAGCAAGTTTGTTTAAAGGAATAGTCTACTCATTTTCAATATTAAAATATCGTCGCTGCCTGATGAAACTCACGTATGTCCAAAACGGTAACTTTTCAGAAAGTGAAAAAAACACAGTATATCAAAAGCAGTTGAATGTAGCGTTGTCATACTTGGTACGGCATATTTACATGTAACCATATTCTTGCCAGTGTCATGATATAATCCACATTTGACAAAAATTGAGTTTAAATGGACATGCGTGCATATTTTACAGTAACTTTGATCGATACGCGTTCTTCCGATCATTAATTAGAATGGCCAAGTCGCGTTTCGTATTGACAGATGAATACGCTCAGTTTATTAAATAGCCTACGTCTTGGTTAAATACGCTTACTTTCTTTATTTAATATTAATTATAAGTGTATTAAATGTCTCTTGCAAACCATTAAGGGACAATGAATCAATACACTGACAAGGTAATGCTACACAATGGGCGTCAGTTTGTGTTGAAAAGTGGTGGGGACAAAAGATCAAATAAAAACATTACTGCAGGACGGGAAAAATATTGAATAACGGCGCATCAAAAATGGGCATAGCGTAGGCTAGTCAACAACAAGAAAATACTCAGCATAAAACCCTCAACAATGTCGACTGCACACATCACACATGTAACAGTCCCTGCAACACCAGCTCAACCGAACAATGCCAAAGCACCATACCGTAGAAAACAGCAGCGCGTTTAATAAATGATTACAATGAATTTCATTACACATGTACAAGAAAACACACCATAAGCATACAACGCAACATATGTGACACTAGACCACAAAACCAGTCTTAAGCATCGCTTGATTTTTCAGAACATTTTAACCAAATGCTTTCAAAAAGTTGTGGGGACATCCCCAGCGTAAATATCACCAATGCTAGACAGATACTTTGTTTGCACAGTCCTACCGTAATTAAGTAACTCCTAGATGTTCGTCTGGCGTCCGGGGGAAACGTTTACCTCGAAGGAAAGTCATTGTCATATTTATTCGGCTATATCCAGTGCTGAGCTTCGATGAAACTTTACGAGACCGGCGAGATGCTTCACAGGCGGAAGCTATGCGGCGTGATTGACAGCTTTGACACCAAACGGGTACGTGAAAATCAGATGACATGATTTCACAAGTTTTCATTGGCTATTTAGGTATGTGACGCATACTGTATATGGAAATGAACCTGGACATTCAATCTGTCAAAAAATCTCAAAATCGGCAAAATGAACATACGTGAGTTTCATCGGACAGCGACGATATGTTATTACCTTAACTAAGAATTGTTGATACATCCCTCTGTCATCTGTGTGTGTGCGCGTGGGCGCTGGAGCGCGCTGCGACACTTCGATAGCATTTAGCTTAGCCCCATTCATTCAATTGTACCATTTAGAGATAAAGTTAGAAGTGACCAAACACATCAACGTTTTTCCTATTTAAGACGAGTAGTTATACGAGCAAGTTTGGTGGTACAAAATAAAACGTAGCGCTTTTCTAAGCGGATTTAAAAGAGGAACTATATTTTATGGCGTAATAACACTTTTGGGAGTACTTCGACTCGGTGCAGTAACACCCTCCCTCTCCCATTATGAGAGTGAGAAGGGGAGCAGACTTTTCAGGCGAGTCGAAGTACTCCCAAAAGTGCTATTACGCCATAAAATATAGTTCCTCTTTTAAATCCGCTTAGAAAAGCGCTATGTTTTATTTTGTACCACCAAACTTGCTCGTATAACTACTCGTCTTAAATAGGAAAAACGTTGATGTGTTTGGTCACTTCTAACTTTATCTCTGATTGGTACCATTGAATGAATGGGGCTAAGCTAAATGCTATCGAAGCGTTGCAGCACGCTCCAGCGCTTACGTGCACGCACACAGATGATAGAGGGATGTATCAACAATTCTTAGTTAAGGTAATAACATATTTTAATATTGAAATTGAGTAGACTATTCCTTTAACATACAAGACTTTACTTTCTCTACAATCCGTAACACTTTTTGTATTTAAGTCAGGTTGACAAAGATGGATGTATTTTTCTCTGAATGTTTGCTTATAAGTGTTGTCCTCTTACAGCTGGATTCCGGAGGCCGGTGGTGTTATTTGGACCAATCGCAGATGCTGCCTGTGAAAAGTTGGCCACGGAGCTTCCAGATGAGTTTGTTATTGCCAGTAAGTTAACACAGCAGTGCCATCTGTAACTTCTACAAACAACAAATGAAAGTCTAAATTTCACTCATTGTTTTTGTCCGATGGCAGAAACAGAACCCAAAGACGCAGGGTCAGAAAAATCATCCGGGGTGGTTCGTCTAAACACTATTCGACAGATCATTGAACAGGTAATTGTTCATCAACACAAATGAATATGACCTGGGACTACTAAACTGTAGACTGAACACACTTTTTTAGCTAAATATGAAATCTACTCACAGTCTTTGTCTTTGATGCAGGACAAACACGCCCTACTGGACGTCACCCCTAAGGCTGTGGACACCCTAAACTACACCCAGTGGTACCCCATTGTCATCCTGTTCAACCCGGATAGCAAACCAGGGGTGAAGACGATGAGACAGCGAATTATTCCCAGCTCGAACCGCAGTGCCCGTAAACTCTACGACCAGGCTCTGAAGCTCAGGAAAACCTGTTTGCACCTGTTTACTGGTTAGTGTTTACTGTTACATTTACATGTATTAACCCCTCATGCATTATTTTCCAAAACAGTAGGTTATTTCAAAAAGAAATGATATTGGGCACATTCTCAATGTTGTATGTGCATTGAATTCAAGAGTTACAATGGATGGTGACGATTTTACGTGAATAATTTAGGTCGCTGTACAAAGTAGTCGGATGGCCTTGGAAGCTTTGAAATATACTGTAGCCCATAATTGTACGGTTATTGACTACATCCTAGGGCAAAATCATAATCACGGTTATTTTGGTAAAAATCATAATCCAGATTATTTAACAAGATTACTCTGTGACGTTGAAAACATGCATTTATTTAACGTTTTTATTAAGTAAGTGTTGCAATAGGCTGCACGTGTCGAAGCGTGTGGTGCCTTCGAAGTGCCTTAAAAACACATTGGTCCAGCAGCATTATACTGCAGCATTTATACTTTAAAGGCACAGTAATTGGTTAAGCTCGATTATCTAATTTGCCTCGCTTGCATTTATTAGCATTGTGCATTTATCACATAATGTGACACTAGACCACAAAACCAGTCATAAGTCACATTTGTAGCGATTTTTAAGACGAAAATCATTAGAATATTATTAAAGGTGGTGTGTGTAAATTTTAGCGGCACCTAGTGGTGATATTGTGAATTGCAACCAACAGCTCACCCCTCAATTTCAAAATGTATATGGTAGCCGCCACAGGACAAACGCGTCTTTTGAAACGCGCTCTGTAAAGCAGTTTGTCCGTTTAGGGCCACTGTAGAAACATGACGCCGACTTTCACAGTATATGAAAATAAATTGTTTTAACCCCATAAAATTCCAGAGACACTGCAATATTTGATAGAAAACTTCATCAAATACAACAACTCAAAAACAAAAAGCTAAACATGTCACATATCTTTGGAAAGCTGAAATTTTTGTAATTCGAATGATTAATGTAAGATACATTCAACACAGCAGGTACAATTTGTGTTCTTTAGGTGTTTTTTAGCCTTTTTCAGGAATTTTGGTAATAAAAACAATTGTGTACATTATGTAAGGTCTTTATACACCACTAATAATCAGTCCTTCTAAAAAAACAGTTTTTTGTGCTTGTTGCGGGCAAAAATCCTTGATCTTGCGGCTCGTTTTCTTAAAAAATGTGATGGAATATGCAAGATATTTATGCAATTTTATGGGATGAAATTGCGGGAACTTGCAAAAATTGCGGGAACTTGCAAAAACTGTTTGCAGCTTTTGAATAGTGTTCACATTACATAATCACGTCACTTCATAATGTTCCCATGGCAACAGGGGACATGGCTGCGTTTGTGTGAAGTAAATGCAACATTTTTCAACTTTCTGCTAAGATATGTGTGATTTTTGCTACAAAAATGCGGGAATTATAAAATCATGCAAGCCCCGCATATTTTGCGAGCAGAAATCTGCAATTTATGCTGGGAAAGTGAGGCGTATTTTTAAAAAATGCGGCCCCCGCATAAATATGTGGACTTTGGCTGATTATGCGTTGAATCATGCGACCGCATAATCGCGTTTTTCTGGAGAGACTAAATAATATAGTTATGTATATTATGTTGCATTTCTGTGCAAGAGATCCTTATAAA
Source organism: Misgurnus anguillicaudatus (assembly GCF_027580225.2). NCBI lineage: Eukaryota > Metazoa > Chordata > Actinopteri > Cypriniformes > Cobitidae > Misgurnus > Misgurnus anguillicaudatus. The sequence continues at coordinate 34,881,717 of NC_073341.2, read as the reverse complement.
AGTTGCACAATGCACCTTTAAGTAAAGATCATGTTCCATGAAGATATTTTGTCAATTTCCTACCGTAAATATATCAAATATGTATTTATCATTAGTAATATTAGTCAGTGTTGTAAGGACTTTATTTGGACAACTTTAAAGGCAATTTCTCAATATTTACATTTTATTTGCAACAAACCATACATCAATGGAAAGCTTATTTATTCAGCGTTCAGGAGATGTATAAATCTCAATTTCAAAAAATTTACCCTTTATGATTGGTTTTGTGGTCCAGGGTCACGCATAGCTATGACAGATTATTATTGGCTAAGATTTAATGTTATGGATTTGGCATCCTGGAAGGTCTGTACTATGAATGTAAGCAATACCTGAAATAATGTGGCTAGTTGAGGATATTAGCAATTGGACTGTGACCTAGTGGTCGGCCCTTTTATGAGAAAATGTATAGACTGTTTTACTGCTTATGTCGTGAATGCTGTTTATTGTAATGAATGTGTGTTAAAGGGAAGCTATCAAATATTGAAGTAGGCAGATATAAATGAATATTGACACAGATTTCTGTTCAACATCTAGAAGAAAATCACCAACTGATTAAAGCTGTCGTTGGAAACCCAGTGAGATAAATAGATCAAATGAACCTAGAGAGCAGTTGACCCAGATCGAAATGTTTTGATTTCCATCTCTCTCTCTCACTTTCTCTCTCTCTCTCTTTCTCTCTATGGTCTGTTAGCTGTTATTGATCTGAACTCGGCTAATGATGCCTGGTATGGCAGTTTAAAGGAGACCATACGAGAGCAGCAGACCCAAGCTGTATGGGTCTCAGAGGGGAAGGTAAAGAGCTCCTATCCACACTCACTACCAACAGTATTTTAAAGTCAACATGAATTTAAAGATTTTTATTTTGATAGCAATATAAAGATTTGAATTCTTGAAATATAATACAATGAATTCATCAGACTGGTCTCACGGAAAGTCGTGTTATAGTCACAAAAAATTGATTAATTTATTTGTGTCCATGGCACAAAATTCAGGTTTCACACTGCAAAAAATTACTTTCTTGCTTAGTATTTTTTTCTTGTTTTCAGTAAAAATGTCAAAAAAGACATTTGTGCTCAACACTGCAAAAAAATGATTTTCAAGGAAAAAAAGTTAGTATTTGTGTTTTGTTTTCAGTAAGAAATTCTAAAAATTATTGAATTAAAATGCTTTTTCTTGATGAGCAAAACAACCCAAGAAAATAAGTCTCATTTTTAGACCAAAAATATAAAATTTAAAATGAAACACTAAATTCAAGAAAAATAAGTTTACCCCATTGGCAGATTTTTTGCTTGTTTAATGCACAAAATCACTTAACTTTATTATTTTGGTTAAAAAACTAGACTTATTTTCTTGGGTCGCTCCGCTCATCAAGAAAAAGCATCCCAATTTACATTTTTTTTTATATTTTTACTGAAAACAAGACAAAAACACCAAGAATTTTTTTTCTTGAAAATCATTTTTTCTTGAATTTTGTGTTTAAGAAAAATGTTTAAAGATTTTTTGCTTACCCCATTGGCAGATTTTTTTTGTTGCTTGTTTTATGCCCAAAATCACTTAAATTTGAAATTTGTTATCAAAAAACTAGACTTTTAGATATTTTTACTGAAAACAAGACAAATATACTGAGAAAATGTTTTCTTTAAAATCATTTTTTGCAGTGCATCACTTCAAAAAAGGACTTTCTTACTTAGTATTTTTGTCTTGTTTTCAGTAAAAATATCTAAAATTCTTAAATTAAGATGTATTTTCTTGAAACAAAATGACCCAAGAAAATAAATCTATTTTTTAGACCAATAATATAAACTTTAAGCGAATTTGTGCTTAAAACAAGCAAAAATATCTGCCAATGGAATAAGATTTTTTTTTTCTTGAATTAAGTGTTTATGAAAAAAGTAAACTTATTTTAAGAAAAATTTTCTTATTCCATTGGCAGATTTTTTTAAGCACTAATTTACTTAAAGTTTATATTTTTTGTCTAAAAACTAGACTTATTTTCTCTGTTATTTTGCTTATAAAGAAAATGCATCTTAATTTAAGAATTTTTAGATATATTTACTGAAAACAAGACAAAAATACTAAGTAAGAAAGTCATTTTTTGCATTGATGGACACAAATAAATGAATACAATTTTTAACTATAACACGACTTGCCGTGAGATCATGTTTTAATTTATTGACATTACGACCAGGAACGCATATTAGGAATGTAAATAAGGTCAATTTTAATTTCATGTTGACTTAAGTACATACATTCTGTAAATTTACAACATCTCTACATTTTAAAACTCCATTTACATTTTCTACTTCTTTCCTACATTTTCCTGTACCTTTCCCAGTATTCCCGTAGTTTATTAACGAACGCATGTCTTCTCAAAGTCATTTCTCCTGTGTTTCACTGCTTTTACTGTTCATCATTCTTCAGTGGTTCTCTACAGCTTTCGTTCTTTTTTTGTTTTTGTGTTTGTTTCGTTTTCGCTCCTCTCTGTACACAAGATCCATCATGTGTCTCTTTTAGCTGGACGGGACGGAGGCGGATCTTGATCTTCACGACGACCGCATGTCGTATCTCTCGGCGATGAGCGCCGACTATCTAAGCATGGACAGCCGTCTGGCCAGCGACTACGATGACACGGCGGACGAGGGCGGGGCTTACACCGATAACGAACCGGACGAGCCGCTGGACCGCCAGCGGGTGTCGGCCATTAGCCGCTCCTCTGAGCCAGTCATGCCAGAGGAGGTCAGAGCGCTCACAAATACACACACTTAATGTAGACACACACACGCCTAGTTGATCTGCATGATCATCCGTCACGTCACACAAGACTTAAGCGTGTGCACGTATAAAGCAGACACGTTAGCGTTTAGTGACACAGATGCACATCATTTTGCATGCATGCACACACATATAGATGCTTGCTGCGATGGCATCTTTCACAGATGTTTAGATCAGCACAAAGTCAGCTGTGTCTGATACACACTAGTCTAGGAGACAGCAAAGGTCAAGTCAACAGGGAATAGCGTATGTAGCACTTTCATATTAACGCTGTTAATGCAAGAGTTCATGCTATACCAAAATGCTAAATGTTCAGTGCATGTGTGAATTTAAAAAGCAAACTCTTCTGTCCCCTGCTGTTTAATGTTGGAACTACAGCATTACCAAAAGTGATTCCTTATTATCAGGCTTTATTTAATGAGATTGATCTTAATTTTGTAGCCATTGTGATTTTAAGGCCTGGAAAGTAATTAAAGTTTATAAACTCTTAAAATGACATGTAATCACCATATGTACATATAAAATATAGTTATGTTTGGTTATAATTCATTTATATTTATGTAATTCATTGTTAGCAGTTCACCCAAAAATGAAAACTGTCATGGTTTTCTTATCCTTATGTTGTTGTAAACATGTATGAATTTCTTTTTTCTGATGGTAAGCACACAGCTGATTGTAATCTTTGACTTCTATAGTGGGAAAACAAATATTATGAAAGTATTGTGATTAATTTTTTAATTATTTTGATAAATGATGGTACTGCAAGCACACAGTTGACCGTACTCATTGAATTTCATAATATTTGTTTTTCCTACTATGAAAGTCAATAGTTACAATCAGTTGTGTGCTTACTAGTGTTGTAGTCAAGACCACCTAAACCGAGACCAAGTCATGACCAAGACAAAACCAGGACTTTGAAGGGTCGAGACCGACCAAGACAGGCCAAGACCAAGTCGAGACCAAGACAGGTTGAGACCGAGACAGGCTGAGACCGAGACAGACCAAGTCGAGACCGAGACTGAGTCAAGACTGAGACAGGCCAAGACCGAGACCAAGTCGAGACCGAGACAGGCCGAGACCGTCTCGAGACTGAGACAGGCCGAGACCAAGACAGGCCGAGACCCTGTCGAGACCAAGGCAGGCCGAGACCGAGTCGAGACCAAGACCGGCCGAGACCGAGACAGGCCGAGACCGAGTCGAGACTGAGACAGGCCGAGACCAAATCGAGACCGAGTCGAGACCAAGACAGGCCGAGACCGAGTCGAGACCAAGACCGGCCGAGACCGAGACCGAGACAGGCCGAGACCGAGTCGAGACTGAGACAGGCCGAGACCACATCGAGACCGAGACACTGCATTAAAACACTTATGATACAATGTGGAATATGCATATGATTAGGTACTTCGTTTGTGTGTGAGTGTGTGTGTGTGTGTGTGTGTGTGCCATGAGAGAAGTTGTTAAAGTAAAAAAATTATAATAAATTGGCACCGTAAAAATCACCAAGACAGGCCGAGACCGTGTCGAGACCAAGACAGGCTGAAACCGAGCCAAGACCGAGTCGAGACCAAGACAGGCCGAGACCGAGACAGGCCGAGACCGAGTCGAGACCGAGACACTGCATTAAAACACTTATGATAAAATGTGGAATATGCATATGATTAGGTACTTCGTTTGTGTGTGTGTGAGTGTGTGTGTGTGTGTGCCATGAGAGAAGTTGCTAAAGTAAAAAAATGATTATAAATTGGCACTGTAAAAATCTGTAAATTGTAATAATTATTTAATAATTAATTATAAAAAATAATTTTGTGATATAGCATCAGCTGTTATCTTGACCGGTCTCTGAGACAGAGACGAGATGAGACCGAGTAAAAATGCAGTTGATTCCGAGACAAGACCAAGACCTTTAAAAAGTGGTCTCGAGACCAAGACCGATCTCGAGTACTACAACACTAGTGCTTACCATCCTTTACCAAAATATCTTCTTTTGTGTTCATCAGAAAAAAGAAATTCATACAGGTTTAGAACAACATGAGAATGAGTAAATGATGACAGAATTTTTATTTTTGGGTGAACTATCCCTTTACTGTTGAATCAGTAGCTGTTGGTCATGTTTCAGCACTGACTCGAGGTGTTATCCAGACAAAACACACACACTACATTCTGCATTCCTATGCTATGCTGTCTTTCTGTGTTATCTGAATGCTGTTCGCTCCCCAGATCCTCAGGAAGTCCAGCCCAGAGATTCGGGGTCGTATCCGCAGGGCTAGCAGCAAAGAGATGCTGAGCGAAGCCAGTCCCCCCATAATGTCCAGTTTCCTGCCTGACCCCGCAAGGGTGAGCTCACGTCCTGCACCTCCATGTCTTTTCCTTTTAAAAAACTAATCAGACACACTTGGAATGCTCCTAAAGGAATCAGACTCGAATTGAAACTGAGACACGAATGATTCACAACTTTGAAAGCATTACCAACAACTTCACCTTGCCACCATCTGTCACCTTGCAGACAGATGGTTTGATTCAGTGCATCCGCACTTCTGAATCTTCTTACAGTGGCTCAATGGCAGATTTTGGCACAGTACACCATAGAACCTGTGATGGAAACCTCACTATAGAGAGCGAAAAAATAAATGTGGATGGTCATTATAAATTAAAACAACTAAAAAAGATAACAAATCTGGTGGTGGTCTAAGACTTTTGCACAATACTGTATTTGTTGTCAATGTTTGTACTTTTTTAACATAATTCCTCGGATACTAAAGCTTTAGACAGGATTTAAAAAGTTTTGTAGCGCATGCATATTAATTATTCATGAGGTAAGCACTGAGGCGGTTTGTGATTGGCTGTTTGTTGCTAAACAACTCATTGAAACATTCTAGCTTCACAAAAGGGGTCTAATCCTTCTATGATACGGGGTTTTATAACTCAACTTTAATTTAAATTTGAAGAGTTTGATCCAAAACGCAATAAATCCATTTTGACAAATTTCGGTAAAAACGTGTTTTCTATACCAAGAAAGTGACAAGATGAAAACCACTATTTTCTGTTACAAACTTTCACATAGCATCTTTAGGTTATAAAAACATAAAAAATTCAAATCCATAACTTGATTTTCAAAGATTTATTATAAAACTAATTCTTTTTTCCACAAAATGCAATAAATCCATGACAGTATTTTATTTCAAAATGCTATAAATCTATTCAGTCAATATATAAATGTGCATTCATCTTTACCATTTTATATTTATTTAGTTGACTAGTGGTATACAATGATTAAAAAATAAACATTAATGGCATTAACCAAAACACTTGCTTTGTTATATTAAGAACACTGTCATTGCTGCGGTTATACTTGATGTCATCTCTTTACATTTTTCAAAGCGATCAGCTGTAAAATGTTTTGGTCTTGCTCGATTTTCCTTGACTTTGAGTAAAATAATGTAAAGTTTTCATAAGATCCTCTGGGGTCAATGTTTTAGCATGAGAAGCTTGATGCTGTCGGGAGAACAAGCACCCGAGTGCCTCTCGCGTAAATTATTAGATGTTGATGGCTTACGTTTCTTTCCCGTCACAGAAAACCATCACAGGTTTAGCAATGCAATTAAAGTATAATTTTGTTTTGTTTGTTGATCACAAAGTACAAAGTAGATGAGGAAAACTAGGACTCCGTGTGCTCAGCGCGCCGCCATTGTTTGTTTACATTGCGTGACTGGTGAGCTGTAATTTCAGGAATGGATTTATTGCGTTCTGTAAAAAAAGGAGGAGTGGCGTTTATCACATTTTGGGAAAAATGGGAGAAAAGATGACAGAATAACACGGCGTATATTGGATTTTGCGTAAAATTAAGAATTTACTTTTAAATACTGACCTGATATAATACTGATTTTGGCAGTAACTCATTTTTTTCAAAAATGGCATTTATCGCGTTTTGGAACCAAACTCTTCATTTTGTTTAAAATGAGGTTAAGTATTGTGAGAAAGCAGTGTGGTTTTGTTCTTGTAATAGTGGTGTTTTCAGACTGATCTCACGGAAAGTTGAGTTATAGTCACGCAAAATTGTATTGATTTATTTGTGTCCATGGCACGAAATTCAGCTTTTTTCCATGCCTTTAGCATGAATGTCTTTTTTTGGCACTTGCACAAATTTCTATAGATAGGTTTTCGTGTGCGTTGCACGACTTTCTTTTTCGTTTTATTTTATGTATTGTTTTCTCATTGTTTTTCCTATTTTCTTACCATTGTCGCTTAGGGTTGGGGTTAGAATCATTTTCTGTTACATTTTTAGACATCCTAACCCCAACTCCAGGCGAGACTAGTTTTAAAAGTGGAAGAAAAACATGTAGAAACCAATACATAAAAGCACATCCTAACCCAAGCAACAATGATTTTGGAAAAGAAGAGAGAGAGAAACACTGCAAAAAATGACTTTCTTACTTAGTATTTTGCAAAATGACTTCAGAAAATGGGTCTAGGTTTTAGACAAATAAAAATATAAAATGTTTTGCGAATTTGTGCCTAAAACAAGAAGAAATATCTGCCAATGGAATAAGACTAATTTAATTGAAATAAGTTTACTTTTTCTATAAACACTTAATTAAAGAAAGATATTTTTTTTGCTTGTTTTAAGCACACATTCACTAAAATGTATAATTTTTTGTCTAAAACTGGACTTATTTTCCTAGGTCATTTTGCTCATCAACACTGCAAAAAATTATTTTCAAGAAAAAAATTCTTAGTATTTTTGTCTTGTTATCAGTAAAAATATCTAAAAATTCTTGATGAGCAAAACAACCCAAGAAAATCAGTCTAGTTTTTAGACCAAAAATATCAAATTTAAGTGATTTTGTGCATAAAACAAGCAAAAAAATCTGCCAATGGGTTATGCAGAAAAATCTTGAACAATTTTCTTAAACACTAATTTCAAGAAAAATTACGTACCCCATTGCCAGCTTCTTTTGCTTGTTTTATGCACAAAATCACTGAAATTTGATATTTTTTGTCTAAAAACTAGACTTATTTTCTTGGGTCATTTTGCTCATTAAGAAAAAGCATCTTAATTTAAGAATTTTTAGATATTTTTACCGAAAACAAGACAAAAATACTAAGATTTTTTAAAATCATATTTTGCAGTAAAGAAAACACATCTTATTGTAATAATTTTTTAATATTTTTACTGAAAACAAGACAAATACTAAGTCATTTTTGCAGTGTTTCTCTTTTTATTCTTTTTTAAAATCATTGTCACTTGGGGTTTGGGTTAGGATGTGCTTTTATGTATTGGTTAACAATACATAGAATGACACAGAAGGGAAGGTCGTGCCATGGACACGAGAAACAAATTTTGGAAATGTGTGCGAGTCTCACAAATTTGACATTCGTGCTTATGGACCCCAAAAAGGCTGAATTTTGTGCCATGGACACAAATAACCTAATAAAATTTTGTGTGACTATAATACGACTTTCCGTGAGATCACGTTGGCTGTTTTCTAACACATCAAATTGGCCTTCAGGTAAAAATGCTGTCTCAAGGCGAGACGCCGCGGGTGCAATACGACCCCTGTCGAAACTACGACTCTCGTTCGAGCAGTCCCGCAAGCAGCGATCACCCCCGCGGCCAGGACTCTCCGGCAAAAACCAAACCTCCGCCTCCTCCCACTGCACTCAAACCTATCTTGGCATCCCGTGGCTCCAGAGGCGTCGCGAACAGCCCACCGGTGCAGGACACCCAGCCCATGGAGAAGAGTCCCGATGATCCTTCAAAGAGATCATTCATGGGCAAAGTGAAGGCCTTCGAGCAGATGGATCACATCGCTCGCTCACAAAGAGTTATGGAGCTCCAAGAGGCCCAAAATGCCCGAGTGAGTTATCAAAATCGAAATACCCATTTGCAGGGTTAATAATGTACGCTAGAAAAGTCAAGGAAATTTTGTAGTAAATGTAGTATGTCAACACAGGAATAAGAACTGAGATTGTTTAAAAGTGCACATACCTTCAAACATTACATGATGAATAAAGTTATATGCATTTTCAGGTAGAAATTGCTCAGAAACATCCAGACATCTATGCTGTCCCTATGAAATCTCAGAAACTGGACCACAACAGGCCACAACCTATTGGGTAAAAGCCTCATTTTATTTTTTTCTAGCATAAAAAATGTGATCTAAAAGACATAATCCTGCATGGCTGCATGTGTTTGGTTTTTACCAGCTCCAGTGCCCGACCGGAGCCCCAAACCCCTCCTAGCAAGCTGCCATACATAGAGAGCCGCCCGTTCGGCCCTAGCGAGGAGCCTGCGGAGGACATCCGACGGCAGATGACTGAGAAGACCAAGCGTGGTTTTTATACCAACACACAACAGTATCAGGACACCGAGCTGTAGAGTTTCTCTGCTTCGGCTCACCGCACAGCT